>NW_027671838.1:0-31482 GCF_964165515.1 Mesoplodon bidens
TATCAATTTATAGGTAACACCTATAAGTGATATGATATGATATGTGTCTTTCACTTTCTGACTTACTCCAAGTCACGTGATTACTTCTTGACTCATCTACGGTGCTGCAAATGGCATTGTGTTCTTTTTTTCCTTGGCGAATATTCTGTCTTAGCGAGGTCCATTTTCTGCAATGTGATTCCCTGAGGGCTGAGGATTAGCTGACCTGGGCAGCCTGACCCTGCCGGCAAGCCCTCCCCAGGTGTGCCTGGGTTGAGGTCAATATAAACAGCACTCCAGGCAGCAATAGCCCCTGCAGCTGTGCCTGACTCCATATTCTCTGCCCCGTCAGCAGTCTCGGGGCTGTGCTGGTGGGAGGGTGTGAGGGTCCACGGCTTTGTGGGTGGCCCGGTGTGAGTGGGGCTCTGCTGGACTTTCTGCAGGAGTTGCCAGGCTGCCACCTGTAAAGAAGAGGATATGTCACCCATAACTTCCACTGGAGTATCTCTCCGGGCTGAGGTGAGGAAGGAAAAAAAGGAGTGGGGGCCGGGACAGGAGGGGTATCTCAGGCAGAGCAATGGAAAGCTTCCAGAAGAGCGCCCGTGGCCAGGACCATCCTGGCTGACCTGCAGGCACCAAGTTGCCCTGCTTGCTTTCACTAGTGTGGCTCCACGGCCCTTCCTCTAGGCTTTCAAGCCCTTGTACATATTCAGGTGTTTCACCTGGGAAGGGTGGGAACAGTTCAGCAGCAGCTGGCCTGGGGCTCAGCTCACGTTTACTCACAGAGGCCTAGGCACGGTCTCCCAGCTTTGCAATAAGGACGCTCCTTGCGTGGGCGGGAGGGGCTGCTGGCTGTATGGGAGATGATTCCCCACCTCTGACCAATTTCAGAATTGTTTACCACTGGAGCAAGTGCCTTGGTAGTGTTTTCCTCTGTATAACTGTTAGGTTCAGTTTTTTTTTTTCTTTTTTGGTTCAAGTTAGATATTATTCCTCTTTTATGTATTTATAGATATAAGCATGGAAATAATTCATTCTTATAAATACATCAGTGTGAATGGAAGAACATTTTTTCTGTTTTATTTTTACATTTTATTTTTAAAAATTTTGAAATTTAATTTTATTTATTTATTTATACACTAGGTTATTATTAGTTATCTATTTTATGCATAGACATGTATACAGGTCAATCCCAATCTCCCAACTCTTCCCACCACCACCACCCCATGGCTTCCCCCACTGTGTGTCCATATGTTTGTTCTCTACCTCTGTGTCTCTATTTCTGCCCTGCAAACCAGTTCATCTCTACCATTTTTCTAGGTTCCACATATAGGCATTAATATACAATATTTGTTTTTCTCTTTCTGACTTACTTCACTCTGTATGACAGTCTCTAGATCCATCAACTTCTCTACAAATGACTCAGTTTCATTCCTTTTTATGGCTATATTCCATTTTATATATGTACCACATCTTTATCCATTCGTCTGTCTGTGGGCATTTAGGTTGCTTCCATTACCTGGCTATTGTAAATAGTGCTGCAATGAACATTGTGGTGAATGTGTCTCTGTGATTTATGGTTTTCTCTCGGTATCTGCCCAGAAGTGGGATTGCTGGATCCTATGGTAATTCTCTTTTTAGTTTTTTAAAGGAACCTCCATACTGTTCTCCATAGTGACTGTATCAATTTACATTCCCACCAATAGCGGAAGAGGGTTCCTTTTGTCCACACCCTCCCCAGAATTTGTTGTTTGTAGATTATCTGATGATGCCGATTCTAACAGGTGTGAGGTCTTACCTCATTGTAGTTTTGATTTGCATTTCTCTAATAATTAGTGATGTTGAGCAGCTTTTCATGTGCGTCTTGGCCATCTCTGTGTCTTCTTTGAAGAAACGTCTATTTAGATCTTCTGCCCATTTTTGTATTGGGTTGTTTGTTGTTTTAAAATTAAGCTGCATGAGCTGTATATATATATTGGAGATTAAACCTTTGTCCATTGATTCGTTTGTGAACGTTTTCGCCCCTTCTGAGGGTTACCTTTTTCAATTCCCGTTTTTTTAACAAAGAAAGAAAGAAAGCCAAAGAATCAGAACACTAATGTGCGTGAAATATGCCTCTTGAAACTGTCGTTTTGAAATATGGACGTCTTTTGAATTTTTTGGTCGATATATGACCCCAGGATTTGTTTTCAGGGCAGGTGTCATTTACAGGCCTGTAATGATTTGGAATATCCACTGACCATTAGCGCTGGGATTAAAGCTGCTGTTGTGTGAAACGGCCACAAGGTGGCAGCAGTTCTCCTTTACCAAATCTGGTTACTAGGGCAGCAGAGCCTCAATGGAAGTCGCGTTCTAGATTGGAATGTAGAACGGAATGTGCCAGGAGAAAGCCCCTCAAGTTTGTCTCACTACTTCTTGTTCGTGTTTTTAATTTAATTTTTTATTTTTTATTACAGCAAGTTTGAGTACAACGTTTAGCTTGTTGAAGGTGTGCAAGAGGTGGTTCTTTAACACATATACATATGTCTGTTCTTCCTGGGATCCTTTTCCCATGTACGTTATGACAGAATGTTGAGTAGTCTTCTCTTGGTACTCCGTAGGTCTTTGGTGATTATATATGTCTACTGTGTTTGTATATGTCTGTTAACCCCAATATCGTAATGAATTCAATCATCACACCTTTCCTTTGGTGAACCATAAGTTTGTTTAATGAATCTGTGATTGCCCTTCTCCGTGGAAATATCTGCCCTGGTATCAAATTATAGGTAACACCTATAAGTGATATGATATGATATGTGTCTTTCACTTTCTGACTTACTCCAAGTCACGTGATTACCTCTAGACTCATCTACGGTGCTGCAAATGGCATTGTGTGCTTCTTTTCCTTGGCGAATATTCTGTCTTAGCGAGGTCCATTTTCTGCAATGTGATTCCCCGAGGGCTGAGGATTAGCTGACCTGGGCAGCCTGACCCTGCCGGCAAGCCCTCCTAGGTGTGTCTGGGTTGAGGTCAATATAAACAGCACTCCAGGCAGCAATAGCCCCTGCAGCTGTGCATGACTCCATATTCTCTGCCCCGTCAGCAGTCTCGGGGCTGTGCTGGTGGGAGGGTGGGAGGGTCCACGGCTTTGTGGGTGGCCCGGTGTGAGTGGGGCTCTGCTGGCCTTTCTGCAGGAGTTGCCAGGCTGCCACCTGTAAAGAAGAGGATGTGGTCACCCATACCTTCCCCTGGAATTTCTCTCCGGACAGAGGTGAGGAAGGAAAAAAGCACTGGGGGCCGGGACAGGAGGGGTATCTCAGGCAGGGCAATGGAAAACTTCTGGAAGAGGGCCTGGGGACAGGACCACCCTGTCTGGCCTGTAGGCACCAAGTTGGCCTGCGTGCTGTCGCTGGTGTGGCTCCGCGGCCGTTCCTCTAGGCTTTCAAGCCCTTGTACATATTCAGGTGTTTTACCTGGGAAGGGTGGGAACAGTTCAGCAGCAGCTGGCCTGGGGCTCAGCTCACGTTTACTCACAGATGCCTCGGCACGGTCCCCCACCTTTGCAATGAGGACGCTACTTGCGTGGGGGGTGGCTGGCTGGCTTTATGGGAGATCATTCCCCACCTCTGACCAATTTCAGAATTGTTTACCGCTGGAGCAAGTGCCCTGATAGGGTTTTCCTCTGTATAACTGGTGGGTTCAAGTTTTTTTTTTCCTTTTATGGTTCAAGTTAGATTTTATTCCTCTTTTATGTATTTATAGATATAAGCATGGAAATAATTCTTTCCTATAAATACATCAGTGTGAAAGGAAGAACTTTCTTCTGTTTTATTTTTAAATTTTATTTTTTAAAATTTTGAAATATAATTTTATTTATTTTTTATACAGCAGGTTATTATTTGTTAGGTATCTTATACATATACATGTATACTGGGCAATCCCAATCTCCCAACTCATCCCACCACCACCACCCCATGGCTTCCCACACTTGGTGTCCATACGTTGGTTCTGTACCTCTGTGTCTCTATTTCTTCCCTGCAAACCAGTTCATCTGGACCATTTTTTAGGTTCCACATATATGCATTAATATACAATATTTGTTTTCCTCTTTCTGACTTACTTCATTCTGTATGACAGTCTCTAGATCCATCGATGTGTCTACAAATGACCCAGTTTAATTCCTTTTTATGGCCGAGTAATATTCCATTTTATATATGTACCACATCTTTATCCATTCATCTGTCTGTGGGCATTTAGTTTGCTTCCATTACCTGGCTATTGTAAATAGTGCTGCAATGAACATTGTGGTGAATGTGCCTTTATGATTTATGGTTTTCTCTGGGTATATGCCCAGAAGTGGGACTGCTGCATCAGATGGTAATTCTATTTCTAGTTTTTTTAAGGAAACTCCATACTGTTCTCCATAGTGACTGTATCAATTTACATTCCCACCAATAGTGGAAGAGGGCTCCTTTTGTCCACACCCTCCCCAGAATTTGTTGTTTGTAGATTTTCTGATGATGCCGATTCTAACAGGTGTGAGGTGATACCTCATTGTAGTTTTGATTTGCATTTCTCTAATAATTAGTGCTGTGGAGCAGCTTTTCATGTGCGTCTTGGCCATCTCTGTGTCTTCTTTGAAGAAACGTCTCTTTAGATCTTCTGCCCATTTTTGTATTGGGTTGTTTGTTTTTTTTACTATTAAGCTGCATGAGCTGTTTATATATATTGGAGAATAAACCTTTGTCCATTGATTCGTTTGCAACGATTTTCGCGCATTCTGAGGGATGCCTTTTTCCATTCCCGTTTTTTTAACAAAAAAGGAAAGAAAGAAAAAGAAGCAGAACACTAATGTGTGTAAAATATGCCTTTTGAAACGGTCGTTTTGAAATATGGACGTCCTTTGAATTTTTTGGTCGATATGTGAGCCCAGGATTTGTTTTCAGGGCAGGTGTCATTTACAGGCCTGCAATGATTTTGAATATCAACTGACCATTAGCGCTGGGATTAAAGCTGCTGTTGTGTGAAACGGCCACAAGGTGGCAGCAGTTCTCCCTTACCAAATCTGGTTACTAGGGCAACAGAGCCTCAATGGAAGTTGTGTTCTACATTGGAATTTAGAATGGAATGTGCCAGGAGAAAGCCCCTCACGTTTGTCTCACTACTTCTTGTTCGTGTTTTTAATTTAATTTTTTTATTTTTTATTACAGCAAGTTTGATTACAATGTTTGGCTTGTTGTAGGTGTGGAAGATGTGGTTCTTTTACACATATACAGATGTCTGTTCTTCCTGGGATCCTTTTCCCATGTACGTTATGACAGAATGTTGAGTAGTCTTCTCTTGGTATTCCGTAGGTCTTTGGTGATTATATATGTCACCTGTGTTTGTATATGTCTGTTAACGCCGATTTCGTAATGAAACCTATCCTCACACCTTTCCATTGGTGAACCATAAGTTTGTTTAATGAATCTGTGATTGCCCTTCTCCGTGGAACTATCTGCGCTGGTATCCATTTTTAGGTAACACCTCTAAGTGATATGATACGATATGTGTCTTTCACTTTCTGACTTACTACAATTCACGTGATTACCTCTGGACTCATCTACGGTGCTGCAAATGGCATTGTGTCCTTTTTTTCCTTGGCTTCTATTCTGTTTTAGGGAGGTCCATTTTCAACAATGTGATTCCCTGAGGGTTGTGGATTAGCTGACATGGGCAGCCTTAACCTGCCGGCCGGCCCTCCTCAGGGGTGCCTGGTTGAGGTCAATATAAACAGCGCTCCAGGCAGCAATAGCCCCTGAAGCTGTGCCTGACTCCATATTCTCTGCCCCGTCAGCAGTCTCGGGGCTGTGCTGGTAGGAGGGAGTGAGGGGCCACGGCTTTGTGGGTGGCCCGGTGTGAGTGGGGCTCTGCTGGCCTTTCTGCAGGAGTTGCCAGGCTGCCACCTGTAAAGAAGAGGATGTGGTCACCCATACGTTCCACTGGAATTTCTCTCCGGACAGAGGTGAGGAAGGGAAAAAGCAGTGGGGGCCGGGACAGGAGTGGTATCTCAGGCAGGGCAATGGAAAACTTCCGGAAGAGCGCCTGGGGACAGGACCACCCTGTCTGGCCTGCAGGCACCAAGTTGGCCTGCGTGCTGTCACTGGTGTGGCTCCGCGTCCGTTCCTCTAGGCTTTCAAGCCCTTGTACATATTCAGGTGTTTTACCTGGGAAGGGTGGGAACAGTTCAGCAGCAGCTGGCCTGGGGCTCAGCTCACGTTTACTCACAGATGCCTCGGCACTGTCCCCCAGCTTTGCAATGAGGACGCTCCTTGCGTGGGGCGTGGCTTGCTGGCTGTATGGAAGATGATTTTCCACCTCTGACCAATTTCAGAATTGTTTACCGCTGGAGCAAGTGCCCTGATAGGGTTTTCCTCTGTATAACTGGTGGGTTCATGTTTTTTTTTTCTTTTATGGTTCAAGTTAGATTTTATTCCTCTTTTATGTACTTATAGATATAAGCATGGAAATAATTCATTCCTATAAATACATCAGTGTGAAAGGAAGAACTTTTTTCTGTTTTATTTTTAAATTTTATTTTTTCAAATTTTGAAATTTAAATTTATTTATTTTTTATACAGCAGGTTATTATTAGTTATGTATCTTATGCATATACATGTATAGAGGGCAATCCCAATCTCCCAACTCATCCCACCACCACCACCCCATGGCTTCCCACACTTGGTGTCCATACGTTGGTTCTCTACCTCTGTGTCTCTATTTCTTCCCTGCAAACTAGTTCATCTGGACCATTTTTTAGGTTCCACATATATGCATTAATATACAATATTTGTTTTCCTCTTTCTGACTTACTTCATTCTCTATGACAGTCTCTAGATCCATCGATGTCTCTACAAATGACCCAGTTTCATTCCTTTTTATGGCCGAGTAATATTCCATTTTATATATGTACCACATCTTTATCCATTCATCTGTCTGTGGGCATTTAGGTTGCTTCCATTACCTGGCTATTGTAAATAGTGCTGCAATGAACATTGTGGTGAATGTGCCTTTTTGATTTATGGTTTTCTCTGGGTATATGCCCAGAAGTGGGATTGCTGCATCAGATGGTAATTCTATTTCTAGTTTTTTTAAGGAAACTCCATACTGTTCTCCATAGTGACTGTATCAATTTACATTCCCACCAATAGTGGAAGAGGGCTCCTTTTTTTTTTTTTTTTTTTTTCGGTACGCGGGCCTCTCACTGCTGTGGCCTCTCCCGTTGCGGCTCCGGACGCGCAGGCTCAGCGGCCATGGCTCACGGGCCCAGCCACTCCGCGGCATGCGGGATCCTCCCGGACCGGGGCACGAACCCGCGTCCCCTGCATCAGCAGGCGGACTCCCAACCACTGCGCCACCAGGGAAGCCCAAGAAGAGGGCTCCTTTTGTCCACACCCTCCCCAGAATTTGTTGTTTGTAGATTTTCTGATGATGCCGATTCTAACAGGTGTGAGGTGATACCTCATTGTAGTTTTGATTTGCATTTCTCTAATAATTAGTGCTGTGGAGCAGCTTTTCATGTGCGTCTTGGCCATCTCTGTGTCTTCTTTGAAGAAACGTCTCTTTATATCTTCTGCCCATTTTTGTATTGGGTTGTTTGTTTTTTTTAATATTAAGCTGCATGAGCAGTTTATATATATTGGAGAATAAACCTTTGTCCATTGATTCGTTTGCAACGATTTTCGCCCATTCTGAGGGATGCCTTTTTCCATTCCCGTTTTTTTAACAAAAAAGGAAAGAAAGAAAAAGAAGCAGAACACTAATGTGTGTAAAATATGCCTTTTGAAACGGTCGTTTTGAAATATGGACGTCCTTTGAATTTTTTGGTCGATATGTGTCCCCAGGAATTGTTTTCAGGGCAGGTGTCATTTACAGGCCTGCAATGATTTTGAATATCAACTGACCATTAGCGCTGGGATTAAAGCTGCTGTTGTGTGAAACGGCCACAAGGTGGCAGCAGTTCTCCCTTACCAAATCTGGTTACTAGGGCAACAGAGCCGCAATGGAAGTTGTGTTCTACATTGGAATTTAGAAAGGAATGTGCCAGGAGAAAGCCTCTCACGTTTGTCTCTCTAATTCTTGTTCGTGTTTTTCATTTAATTTTTTTATTTTTTATTACAGCAAGTTTGATTACAATGTTTGGCTTGTTGTAGGTGTGGAAGATGTGGTTCTTTTACACATATACAGATGTCTGTTCTTCCTGGGATCCTTTTCCCATGTACGTTATGACAGAATGTTGAGTAGTCTTCTCTTGGTATTCCGTAGGTCTTTGGTGATTATATATGTCACCTGTGTTTGTATATGTCTGTTAACCCCGATATCGTAATGAAACCAATCCTCACACCTTTCCATTGGTGGACCATAAGTTTGTGTAATTTTTCTCTGATTGCCCTTCTCCGTGGAAATATCTGCCCTGGTATCCATTTTTAGGTAACACCTCCAAGTGATATGATATGATATGTGTCTTTCACTTTCTGACTTACTACAATTCACGTGATTACCTCTAGACTCATCTACGGTGCTGCAAATTGCATTGTGTGCTTTTTTTCCTTGGCTTCTATTCTGCCTTAGCGAGGTCCATTTTCAACAATGTGATTCCCTGAGGGTTGTGGATTAGCTGACCTGGGCAGCCTTACCCTGCGGGCCAGCCTTCCCCAGGTGTGCCTGCTTGAGGTCAATATAAACAGCGCTCCAGGCAGCAATAGCCCCTGAAGCTGTGCCAGACTCCATATTCTCTGCCCCATCAGCAGTCTCGGGGCTGTGCTGGTGGGAGGGAGTGAGGTGCCACAGCTTTGTGGGTGGCCCGGTGTGAGTGGGGCTCTGCTGGCCTTTCTGCAGGAGTTGCCAGGCTGCCACCTGTAAAGAAGAGGATGTGGTCACCCATACCTTCCCCTGGAATTTCTCTCCGGACAGAGGTGAGGAAGGAAAAAAGCACTGGGGGCCGGGACAGGAGGGGTATCTCAGGCAGGGCAATGGAAAACTTCTGGAAGAGGGCCTGGGGACAGGACCACCCTGTCTGGCCTGTAGGCACCAAGTTGGCCTGCGTGCTGTCGCTGGTGTGGCTCCGCGGCCGTTCCTCTAGGCTTTCAAGCCCTTGTACATATTCAGGTGTTTTACCTGGGAAGGGTGGGAACAGTTCAGCAGCAGCTGGCCTGGGGCTCAGCTCACGTTTACTCACAGATGCCTCGGCACGGTCCCCCACCTTTGCAATGAGGACGCTACTTGCGTGGGGGGTGGCTGGCTGGCTTTATGGGAGATCATTCCCCACCTCTGACCAATTTCAGAATTGTTTACCGCTGGAGCAAGTGCCCTGATAGGGTTTTCCTCTGTATAACTGGTGGGTTCAAGTTTTTTTTTTCCTTTTATGGTTCAAGTTAGATTTTATTCCTCTTTTATGTATTTATAGATATAAGCATGGAAATAATTCTTTCCTATAAATACATCAGTGTGAAAGGAAGAACTTTCTTCTGTTTTATTTTTAAATTTTATTTTTTAAAATTTTGAAATATAATTTTATTTATTTTTTATACAGCAGGTTATTATTTGTTAGGTATCTTATACATATACATGTATACTGGGCAATCCCAATCTCCCAACTCATCCCACCACCACCACCCCATGGCTTCCCACACTTGGTGTCCATACGTTGGTTCTGTACCTCTGTGTCTCTATTTCTTCCCTGCAAACCAGTTCATCTGGACCATTTTTTAGGTTCCACATATATGCATTAATATACAATATTTGTTTTCCTCTTTCTGACTTACTTCATTCTGTATGACAGTCTCTAGATCCATCGATGTGTCTACAAATGACCCAGTTTAATTCCTTTTTATGGCCGAGTAATATTCCATTTTATATATGTACCACATCTTTATCCATTCATCTGTCTGTGGGCATTTAGTTTGCTTCCATTACCTGGCTATTGTAAATAGTGCTGCAATGAACATTGTGGTGAATGTGCCTTTATGATTTATGGTTTTCTCTGGGTATATGCCCAGAAGTGGGACTGCTGCATCAGATGGTAATTCTATTTCTAGTTTTTTTAAGGAAACTCCATACTGTTCTCCATAGTGACTGTATCAATTTACATTCCCACCAATAGTGGAAGAGGGCTCCTTTTGTCCACACCCTCCCCAGAATTTGTTGTTTGTAGATTTTCTGATGATGCCGATTCTAACAGGTGTGAGGTGATACCTCATTGTAGTTTTGATTTGCATTTCTCTAATAATTAGTGCTGTGGAGCAGCTTTTCATGTGCGTCTTGGCCATCTCTGTGTCTTCTTTGAAGAAACGTCTCTTTAGATCTTCTGCCCATTTTTGTATTGGGTTGTTTGTTTTTTTTACTATTAAGCTGCATGAGCTGTTTATATATATTGGAGAATAAACCTTTGTCCATTGATTCGTTTGCAACGATTTTCGCGCATTCTGAGGGATGCCTTTTTCCATTCCCGTTTTTTTAACAAAAAAGGAAAGAAAGAAAAAGAAGCAGAACACTAATGTGTGTAAAATATGCCTTTTGAAACGGTCGTTTTGAAATATGGACGTCCTTTGAATTTTTTGGTCGATATGTGAGCCCAGGATTTGTTTTCAGGGCAGGTGTCATTTACAGGCCTGCAATGATTTTGAATATCAACTGACCATTAGCGCTGGGATTAAAGCTGCTGTTGTGTGAAACGGCCACAAGGTGGCAGCAGTTCTCCCTTACCAAATCTGGTTACTAGGGCAACAGAGCCTCAATGGAAGTTGTGTTCTACATTGGAATTTAGAATGGAATGTGCCAGGAGAAAGCCCCTCACGTTTGTCTCACTACTTCTTGTTCGTGTTTTTAATTTAATTTTTTTATTTTTTATTACAGCAAGTTTGATTACAATGTTTGGCTTGTTGTAGGTGTGGAAGATGTGGTTCTTTTACACATATACAGATGTCTGTTCTTCCTGGGATCCTTTTCCCATGTACGTTATGACAGAATGTTGAGTAGTCTTCTCTTGGTATTCCGTAGGTCTTTGGTGATTATATATGTCACCTGTGTTTGTATATGTCTGTTAACGCCGATTTCGTAATGAAACCTATCCTCACACCTTTCCATTGGTGAACCATAAGTTTGTTTAATGAATCTGTGATTGCCCTTCTCCGTGGAACTATCTGCGCTGGTATCCATTTTTAGGTAACACCTCTAAGTGATATGATACGATATGTGTCTTTCACTTTCTGACTTACTACAATTCACGTGATTACCTCTGGACTCATCTACGGTGCTGCAAATGGCATTGTGTCCTTTTTTTCCTTGGCTTCTATTCTGTTTTAGGGAGGTCCATTTTCAACAATGTGATTCCCTGAGGGTTGTGGATTAGCTGACATGGGCAGCCTTAACCTGCCGGCCGGCCCTCCTCAGGGGTGCCTGGTTGAGGTCAATATAAACAGCGCTCCAGGCAGCAATAGCCCCTGAAGCTGTGCCTGACTCCATATTCTCTGCCCCGTCAGCAGTCTCGGGGCTGTGCTGGTAGGAGGGAGTGAGGGGCCACGGCTTTGTGGGTGGCCCGGTGTGAGTGGGGCTCTGCTGGCCTTTCTGCAGGAGTTGCCAGGCTGCCACCTGTAAAGAAGAGGATGTGGTCACCCATACGTTCCACTGGAATTTCTCTCCGGACAGAGGTGAGGAAGGGAAAAAGCAGTGGGGGCCGGGACAGGAGTGGTATCTCAGGCAGGGCAATGGAAAACTTCCGGAAGAGCGCCTGGGGACAGGACCACCCTGTCTGGCCTGCAGGCACCAAGTTGGCCTGCGTGCTGTCACTGGTGTGGCTCCGCGTCCGTTCCTCTAGGCTTTCAAGCCCTTGTACATATTCAGGTGTTTTACCTGGGAAGGGTGGGAACAGTTCAGCAGCAGCTGGCCTGGGGCTCAGCTCACGTTTACTCACAGATGCCTCGGCACTGTCCCCCAGCTTTGCAATGAGGACGCTCCTTGCGTGGGGCGTGGCTTGCTGGCTGTATGGAAGATGATTTTCCACCTCTGACCAATTTCAGAATTGTTTACCGCTGGAGCAAGTGCCCTGATAGGGTTTTCCTCTGTATAACTGGTGGGTTCATGTTTTTTTTTTCTTTTATGGTTCAAGTTAGATTTTATTCCTCTTTTATGTACTTATAGATATAAGCATGGAAATAATTCATTCCTATAAATACATCAGTGTGAAAGGAAGAACTTTTTTCTGTTTTATTTTTAAATTTTATTTTTTCAAATTTTGAAATTTAAATTTATTTATTTTTTATACAGCAGGTTATTATTAGTTATGTATCTTATGCATATACATGTATAGAGGGCAATCCCAATCTCCCAACTCATCCCACCACCACCACCCCATGGCTTCCCACACTTGGTGTCCATACGTTGGTTCTCTACCTCTGTGTCTCTATTTCTTCCCTGCAAACTAGTTCATCTGGACCATTTTTTAGGTTCCACATATATGCATTAATATACAATATTTGTTTTCCTCTTTCTGACTTACTTCATTCTCTATGACAGTCTCTAGATCCATCGATGTCTCTACAAATGACCCAGTTTCATTCCTTTTTATGGCCGAGTAATATTCCATTTTATATATGTACCACATCTTTATCCATTCATCTGTCTGTGGGCATTTAGGTTGCTTCCATTACCTGGCTATTGTAAATAGTGCTGCAATGAACATTGTGGTGAATGTGCCTTTTTGATTTATGGTTTTCTCTGGGTATATGCCCAGAAGTGGGATTGCTGCATCAGATGGTAATTCTATTTCTAGTTTTTTTAAGGAAACTCCATACTGTTCTCCATAGTGACTGTATCAATTTACATTCCCACCAATAGTGGAAGAGGGCTCCTTTTTTTTTTTTTTTTTTTTTCGGTACGCGGGCCTCTCACTGCTGTGGCCTCTCCCGTTGCGGCTCCGGACGCGCAGGCTCAGCGGCCATGGCTCACGGGCCCAGCCAATCCGCGGCATGCGGGATCCTCCCGGACCGGGGCACGAACCCACGTCCCCTGCATCAGCAGGCGGACTCCCAACCACTGCGCCACCAGGGAAGCCCAAGAAGAGGGCTCCTTTTGTCCACACCCTCCCCAGAATTTGTTGTTTGTAGATTTTCTGATGATGCCGATTCTAACAGGTGTGAGGTGATACCTCATTGTAGTTTTGATTTGCATTTCTCTAATAATTAGTGCTGTGGAGCAGCTTTTCATGTGCGTCTTGGCCATCTCTGTGTCTTCTTTGAAGAAACGTCTCTTTATATCTTCTGCCCATTTTTGTATTGGGTTGTTTGTTTTTTTTAATATTAAGCTGCATGAGCAGTTTATATATATTGGAGAATAAACCTTTGTCCATTGATTCGTTTGCAACGATTTTCGCCCATTCTGAGGGATGCCTTTTTCCATTCCCGTTTTTTTAACAAAAAAGGAAAGAAAGAAAAAGAAGCAGAACACTAATGTGTGTAAAATATGCCTTTTGAAACGGTCGTTTTGAAATATGGACGTCCTTTGAATTTTTTGGTCGATATGTGTCCCCAGGAATTGTTTTCAGGGCAGGTGTCATTTACAGGCCTGCAATGATTTTGAATATCAACTGACCATTAGCGCTGGGATTAAAGCTGCTGTTGTGTGAAACGGCCACAAGGTGGCAGCAGTTCTCCCTTACCAAATCTGGTTACTAGGGCAACAGAGCCGCAATGGAAGTTGTGTTCTACATTGGAATTTAGAAAGGAATGTGCCAGGAGAAAGCCTCTCACGTTTGTCTCTCTAATTCTTGTTCGTGTTTTTCATTTAATTTTTTTATTTTTTATTACAGCAAGTTTGATTACAATGTTTGGCTTGTTGTAGGTGTGGAAGATGTGGTTCTTTTACACATATACAGATGTCTGTTCTTCCTGGGATCCTTTTCCCATGTACGTTATGACAGAATGTTGAGTAGTCTTCTCTTGGTATTCCGTAGGTCTTTGGTGATTATATATGTCACCTGTGTTTGTATATGTCTGTTAACCCCGATATCGTAATGAAACCAATCCTCACACCTTTCCATTGGTGGACCATAAGTTTGTGTAATTTTTCTCTGATTGCCCTTCTCCGTGGAAATATCTGCCCTGGTATCCATTTTTAGGTAACACCTCCAAGTGATATGATATGATATGTGTCTTTCACTTTCTGACTTACTACAATTCACGTGATTACCTCTAGACTCATCTACGGTGCTGCAAATTGCATTGTGTGCTTTTTTTCCTTGGCTTCTATTCTGCCTTAGCGAGGTCCATTTTCAACAATGTGATTCCCTGAGGGTTGTGGATTAGCTGACCTGGGCAGCCTTACCCTGCGGGCCAGCCTTCCCCAGGTGTGCCTGCTTGAGGTCAATATAAACAGCGCTCCAGGCAGCAATAGCCCCTGAAGCTGTGCCAGACTCCATATTCTCTGCCCCATCAGCAGTCTCGGGGCTGTGCTGGTGGGAGGGAGTGAGGTGCCACAGCTTTGTGGGTGGCCCGGTGTGAGTGGGGCTCTGCTGGCCTTTCTGCAGGAGTTGCCAGGCTGCCACCTGTAAAGAAGAGGATGTGGTCACCCATACCTTCCCCTGGAATTTCTCTCCGGACAGAGGTGAGGAAGGAAAAAAGCACTGGGGGCCGGGACAGGAGGGGTATCTCAGGCAGGGCAATGGAAAACTTCTGGAAGAGGGCCTGGGGACAGGACCACCCTGTCTGGCCTGTAGGCACCAAGTTGGCCTGCGTGCTGTCGCTGGTGTGGCTCCGAGGCCGTTCCTCTAGGCTTTCAAGCCCTTGTACATATTCAGGTGTTTTACCTGGGAAGGGTGGGAACAGTTCAGCAGCAGCTGGCCTGGGGCTCAGCTCACGTTTACTCACAGATGCCTCGGCACGGTCCCCCACCTTTGCAATGAGGACGCTACTTGCGTGGGGGGTGGCTGGCTGGCTTTATGGGAGATCATTCCCCACCTCTGACCAATTTCAGAATTGTTTACCGCTGGAGCAAGTGCCCTGATAGGGTTTTCCTCTGTATAACTGGTGGGTTCAAGTTTTTTTTTTCCTTTTATGGTTCAAGTTAGATTTTATTCCTCTTTTATGTATTTATAGATATAAGCATGGAAATAATTCTTTCCTATAAATACATCAGTGTGAAAGGAAGAACTTTCTTCTGTTTTATTTTTAAATTTTATTTTTTAAAATTTTGAAATATAATTTTATTTATTTTTTATACAGCAGGTTATTATTTGTTAGGTATCTTATACATATACATGTATACTGGGCAATCCCAATCTCCCAACTCATCCCACCACCACCACCCCATGGCTTCCCACACTTGGTGTCCATACGTTGGTTCTGTACCTCTGTGTCTCTATTTCTTCCCTGCAAACCAGTTCATCTGGACCATTTTTTAGGTTCCACATATATGCATTAATATACAATATTTGTTTTCCTCTTTCTGACTTACTTCATTCTGTATGACAGTCTCTAGATCCATCGATGTGTCTACAAATGACCCAGTTTAATTCCTTTTTATGGCCGAGTAATATTCCATTTTATATATGTACCACATCTTTATCCATTCATCTGTCTGTGGGCATTTAGTTTGCTTCCATTACCTGGCTATTGTAAATAGTGCTGCAATGAACATTGTGGTGAATGTGCCTTTATGATTTATGGTTTTCTCTGGGTATATGCCCAGAAGTGGGACTGCTGCATCAGATGGTAATTCTATTTCTAGTTTTTTTAAGGAAACTCCATACTGTTCTCCATAGTGACTGTATCAATTTACATTCCCACCAATAGTGGAAGAGGGCTCCTTTTGTCCACACCCTCCCCAGAATTTGTTGTTTGTAGATTTTCTGATGATGCCGATTCTAACAGGTGTGAGGTGATACCTCATTGTAGTTTTGATTTGCATTTCTCTAATAATTAGTGCTGTGGAGCAGCTTTTCATGTGCGTCTTGGCCATCTCTGTGTCTTCTTTGAAGAAACGTCTCTTTAGATCTTCTGCCCATTTTTGTATTGGGTTGTTTGTTTTTTTTACTATTAAGCTGCATGAGCTGTTTATATATATTGGAGAATAAACCTTTGTCCATTGATTCGTTTGCAACGATTTTCGCGCATTCTGAGGGATGCCTTTTTCCATTCCCGTTTTTTTAACAAAAAAGGAAAGAAAGAAAAAGAAGCAGAACACTAATGTGTGTAAAATATGCCTTTTGAAACGGTCGTTTTGAAATATGGACGTCCTTTGAATTTTTTGGTCGATATGTGAGCCCAGGATTTGTTTTCAGGGCAGGTGTCATTTACAGGCCTGCAATGATTTTGAATATCAACTGACCATTAGCGCTGGGATTAAAGCTGCTGTTGTGTGAAACGGCCACAAGGTGGCAGCAGTTCTCCCTTACCAAATCTGGTTACTAGGGCAACAGAGCCTCAATGGAAGTTGTGTTCTACATTGGAATTTAGAATGGAATGTGCCAGGAGAAAGCCCCTCACGTTTGTCTCACTACTTCTTGTTCGTGTTTTTAATTTAATTTTTTTATTTTTTATTACAGCAAGTTTGATTACAATGTTTGGCTTGTTGTAGGTGTGGAAGATGTGGTTCTTTTACACATATACAGATGTCTGTTCTTCCTGGGATCCTTTTCCCATGTACGTTATGACAGAATGTTGAGTAGTCTTCTCTTGGTATTCCGTAGGTCTTTGGTGATTATATATGTCACCTGTGTTTGTATATGTCTGTTAACGCCGATTTCGTAATGAAACCTATCCTCACACCTTTCCATTGGTGAACCATAAGTTTGTTTAATGAATCTGTGATTGCCCTTCTCCGTGGAACTATCTGCGCTGGTATCCATTTTTAGGTAACACCTCTAAGTGATATGATACGATATGTGTCTTTCACTTTCTGACTTACTACAATTCACGTGATTACCTCTGGACTCATCTACGGTGCTGCAAATGGCATTGTGTCCTTTTTTTCCTTGGCTTCTATTCTGTTTTAGGGAGGTCCATTTTCAACAATGTGATTCCCTGAGGGTTGTGGATTAGCTGACATGGGCAGCCTTAACCTGCCGGCCGGCCCTCCTCAGGGGTGCCTGGTTGAGGTCAATATAAACAGCGCTCCAGGCAGCAATAGCCCCTGAAGCTGTGCCTGACTCCATATTCTCTGCCCCGTCAGCAGTCTCGGGGCTGTGCTGGTAGGAGGGAGTGAGGGGCCACGGCTTTGTGGGTGGCCCGGTGTGAGTGGGGCTCTGCTGGCCTTTCTGCAGGAGTTGCCAGGCTGCCACCTGTAAAGAAGAGGATGTGGTCACCCATACGTTCCACTGGAATTTCTCTCCGGACAGAGGTGAGGAAGGGAAAAAGCAGTGGGGGCCGGGACAGGAGTGGTATCTCAGGCAGGGCAATGGAAAACTTCCGGAAGAGCGCCTGGGGACAGGACCACCCTGTCTGGCCTGCAGGCACCAAGTTGGCCTGCGTGCTGTCACTGGTGTGGCTCCGCGTCCGTTCCTCTAGGCTTTCAAGCCCTTGTACATATTCAGGTGTTTTACCTGGGAAGGGTGGGAACAGTTCAGCAGCAGCTGGCCTGGGGCTCAGCTCACGTTTACTCACAGATGCCTCGGCACTGTCCCCCAGCTTTGCAATGAGGACGCTCCTTGCGTGGGGCGTGGCTTGCTGGCTGTATGGAAGATGATTTTCCACCTCTGACCAATTTCAGAATTGTTTACCGCTGGAGCAAGTGCCCTGATAGGGTTTTCCTCTGTATAACTGGTGGGTTCATGTTTTTTTTTTCTTTTATGGTTCAAGTTAGATTTTATTCCTCTTTTATGTACTTATAGATATAAGCATGGAAATAATTCATTCCTATAAATACATCAGTGTGAAAGGAAGAACTTTTTTCTGTTTTATTTTTAAATTTTATTTTTTCAAATTTTGAAATTTAAATTTATTTATTTTTTATACAGCAGGTTATTATTAGTTATGTATCTTATGCATATACATGTATAGAGGGCAATCCCAATCTCCCAACTCATCCCACCACCACCACCCCATGGCTTCCCACACTTGGTGTCCATACGTTGGTTCTCTACCTCTGTGTCTCTATTTCTTCCCTGCAAACTAGTTCATCTGGACCATTTTTTAGGTTCCACATATATGCATTAATATACAATATTTGTTTTCCTCTTTCTGACTTACTTCATTCTCTATGACAGTCTCTAGATCCATCGATGTCTCTACAAATGACCCAGTTTCATTCCTTTTTATGGCCGAGTAATATTCCATTTTATATATGTACCACATCTTTATCCATTCATCTGTCTGTGGGCATTTAGGTTGCTTCCATTACCTGGCTATTGTAAATAGTGCTGCAATGAACATTGTGGTGAATGTGCCTTTTTGATTTATGGTTTTCTCTGGGTATATGCCCAGAAGTGGGATTGCTGCATCAGATGGTAATTCTATTTCTAGTTTTTTTAAGGAAACTCCATACTGTTCTCCATAGTGACTGTATCAATTTACATTCCCACCAATAGTGGAAGAGGGCTCCTTTTTTTTTTTTTTTTTTTTTCGGTACGCGGGCCTCTCACTGCTGTGGCCTCTCCCGTTGCGGCTCCGGACGCGCAGGCTCAGCGGCCATGGCTCACGGGCCCAGCCACTCCGCGGCATGCGGGATCCTCCCGGACCGGGGCACGAACCCGCGTCCCCTGCATCAGCAGGCGGACTCCCAACCACTGCGCCACCAGGGAAGCCCAAGAAGAGGGCTCCTTTTGTCCACACCCTCCCCAGAATTTGTTGTTTGTAGATTTTCTGATGATGCCGATTCTAACAGGTGTGAGGTGATACCTCATTGTAGTTTTGATTTGCATTTCTCTAATAATTAGTGCTGTGGAGCAGCTTTTCATGTGCGTCTTGGCCATCTCTGTGTCTTCTTTGAAGAAACGTCTCTTTATATCTTCTGCCCATTTTTGTATTGGGTTGTTTGTTTTTTTTAATATTAAGCTGCATGAGCAGTTTATATATATTGGAGAATAAACCTTTGTCCATTGATTCGTTTGCAACGATTTTCGCCCATTCTGAGGGATGCCTTTTTCCATTCCCGTTTTTTTAACAAAAAAGGAAAGAAAGAAAAAGAAGCAGAACACTAATGTGTGTAAAATATGCCTTTTGAAACGGTCGTTTTGAAATATGGACGTCCTTTGAATTTTTTGGTCGATATGTGTCCCCAGGAATTGTTTTCAGGGCAGGTGTCATTTACAGGCCTGCAATGATTTTGAATATCAACTGACCATTAGCGCTGGGATTAAAGCTGCTGTTGTGTGAAACGGCCACAAGGTGGCAGCAGTTCTCCCTTACCAAATCTGGTTACTAGGGCAACAGAGCCGCAATGGAAGTTGTGTTCTACATTGGAATTTAGAAAGGAATGTGCCAGGAGAAAGCCTCTCACGTTTGTCTCTCTAATTCTTGTTCGTGTTTTTCATTTAATTTTTTTATTTTTTATTACAGCAAGTTTGATTACAATGTTTGGCTTGTTGTAGGTGTGGAAGATGTGGTTCTTTTACACATATACAGATGTCTGTTCTTCCTGGGATCCTTTTCCCATGTACGTTATGACAGAATGTTGAGTAGTCTTCTCTTGGTATTCCGTAGGTCTTTGGTGATTATATATGTCACCTGTGTTTGTATATGTCTGTTAACCCCGATATCGTAATGAAACCAATCCTCACACCTTTCCATTGGTGGACCATAAGTTTGTGTAATTTTTCTCTGATTGCCCTTCTCCGTGGAAATATCTGCCCTGGTATCCATTTTTAGGTAACACCTCCAAGTGATATGATATGATATGTGTCTTTCACTTTCTGACTTACTACAATTCACGTGATTACCTCTAGACTCATCTACGGTGCTGCAAATTGCAT
Organism: Mesoplodon bidens; assembly: GCF_964165515.1. Lineage (NCBI taxonomy): Eukaryota > Metazoa > Chordata > Mammalia > Artiodactyla > Ziphiidae > Mesoplodon > Mesoplodon bidens. The sequence continues at coordinate 19,898 of NW_027671838.1, forward strand.
TGTGTGCTTTTTTTCCTTGGCTTCTATTCTGCCTTAGCGAGGTCCATTTTCAACAATGTGATTCCCTGAGGGTTGTGGATTAGCTGACCTGGGCAGCCTTACCCTGCGGGCCAGCCTTCCCCAGGTGTGCCTGCTTGAGGTCAATATAAACAGCGCTCCAGGCAGCAATAGCCCCTGAAGCTGTGCCAGACTCCATATTCTCTGCCCCATCAGCAGTCTCGGGGCTGTGCTGGTGGGAGGGAGTGAGGTGCCACAGCTTTGTGGGTGGCCCGGTGTGAGTGGGGCTCTGCTGGCCTTTCTGCAGGAGTTGCCAGGCTGCCACCTGTAAAGAAGAGGATGTGGTCACCCATACCTTCCCCTGGAATTTCTCTCCGGACAGAGGTGAGGAAGGAAAAAAGCACTGGGGGCCGGGACAGGAGGGGTATCTCAGGCAGGGCAATGGAAAACTTCTGGAAGAGGGCCTGGGGACAGGACCACCCTGTCTGGCCTGTAGGCACCAAGTTGGCCTGCGTGCTGTCGCTGGTGTGGCTCCGCGGCCGTTCCTCTAGGCTTTCAAGCCCTTGTACATATTCAGGTGTTTTACCTGGGAAGGGTGGGAACAGTTCAGCAGCAGCTGGCCTGGGGCTCAGCTCACGTTTACTCACAGATGCCTCGGCACGGTCCCCCACCTTTGCAATGAGGACGCTACTTGCGTGGGGGGTGGCTGGCTGGCTTTATGGGAGATCATTCCCCACCTCTGACCAATTTCAGAATTGTTTACCGCTGGAGCAAGTGCCCTGATAGGGTTTTCCTCTGTATAACTGGTGGGTTCAAGTTTTTTTTTTCCTTTTATGGTTCAAGTTAGATTTTATTCCTCTTTTATGTATTTATAGATATAAGCATGGAAATAATTCTTTCCTATAAATACATCAGTGTGAAAGGAAGAACTTTCTTCTGTTTTATTTTTAAATTTTATTTTTTAAAATTTTGAAATATAATTTTATTTATTTTTTATACAGCAGGTTATTATTTGTTAGGTATCTTATACATATACATGTATACTGGGCAATCCCAATCTCCCAACTCATCCCACCACCACCACCCCATGGCTTCCCACACTTGGTGTCCATACGTTGGTTCTGTACCTCTGTGTCTCTATTTCTTCCCTGCAAACCAGTTCATCTGGACCATTTTTTAGGTTCCACATATATGCATTAATATACAATATTTGTTTTCCTCTTTCTGACTTACTTCATTCTGTATGACAGTCTCTAGATCCATCGATGTGTCTACAAATGACCCAGTTTAATTCCTTTTTATGGCCGAGTAATATTCCATTTTATATATGTACCACATCTTTATCCATTCATCTGTCTGTGGGCATTTAGTTTGCTTCCATTACCTGGCTATTGTAAATAGTGCTGCAATGAACATTGTGGTGAATGTGCCTTTATGATTTATGGTTTTCTCTGGGTATATGCCCAGAAGTGGGACTGCTGCATCAGATGGTAATTCTATTTCTAGTTTTTTTAAGGAAACTCCATACTGTTCTCCATAGTGACTGTATCAATTTACATTCCCACCAATAGTGGAAGAGGGCTCCTTTTGTCCACACCCTCCCCAGAATTTGTTGTTTGTAGATTTTCTGATGATGCCGATTCTAACAGGTGTGAGGTGATACCTCATTGTAGTTTTGATTTGCATTTCTCTAATAATTAGTGCTGTGGAGCAGCTTTTCATGTGCGTCTTGGCCATCTCTGTGTCTTCTTTGAAGAAACGTCTCTTTAGATCTTCTGCCCATTTTTGTATTGGGTTGTTTGTTTTTTTTACTATTAAGCTGCATGAGCTGTTTATATATATTGGAGAATAAACCTTTGTCCATTGATTCGTTTGCAACGATTTTCGCGCATTCTGAGGGATGCCTTTTTCCATTCCCGTTTTTTTAACAAAAAAGGAAAGAAAGAAAAAGAAGCAGAACACTAATGTGTGTAAAATATGCCTTTTGAAACGGTCGTTTTGAAATATGGACGTCCTTTGAATTTTTTGGTCGATATGTGAGCCCAGGATTTGTTTTCAGGGCAGGTGTCATTTACAGGCCTGCAATGATTTTGAATATCAACTGACCATTAGCGCTGGGATTAAAGCTGCTGTTGTGTGAAACGGCCACAAGGTGGCAGCAGTTCTCCCTTACCAAATCTGGTTACTAGGGCAACAGAGCCTCAATGGAAGTTGTGTTCTACATTGGAATTTAGAATGGAATGTGCCAGGAGAAAGCCCCTCACGTTTGTCTCACTACTTCTTGTTCGTGTTTTTAATTTAATTTTTTTATTTTTTATTACAGCAAGTTTGATTACAATGTTTGGCTTGTTGTAGGTGTGGAAGATGTGGTTCTTTTACACATATACAGATGTCTGTTCTTCCTGGGATCCTTTTCCCATGTACGTTATGACAGAATGTTGAGTAGTCTTCTCTTGGTATTCCGTAGGTCTTTGGTGATTATATATGTCACCTGTGTTTGTATATGTCTGTTAACGCCGATTTCGTAATGAAACCTATCCTCACACCTTTCCATTGGTGAACCATAAGTTTGTTTAATGAATCTGTGATTGCCCTTCTCCGTGGAACTATCTGCGCTGGTATCCATTTTTAGGTAACACCTCTAAGTGATATGATACGATATGTGTCTTTCACTTTCTGACTTACTACAATTCACGTGATTACCTCTGGACTCATCTACGGTGCTGCAAATGGCATTGTGTCCTTTTTTTCCTTGGCTTCTATTCTGTTTTAGGGAGGTCCATTTTCAACAATGTGATTCCCTGAGGGTTGTGGATTAGCTGACATGGGCAGCCTTAACCTGCCGGCCGGCCCTCCTCAGGGGTGCCTGGTTGAGGTCAATATAAACAGCGCTCCAGGCAGCAATAGCCCCTGAAGCTGTGCCTGACTCCATATTCTCTGCCCCGTCAGCAGTCTCGGGGCTGTGCTGGTAGGAGGGAGTGAGGGGCCACGGCTTTGTGGGTGGCCCGGTGTGAGTGGGGCTCTGCTGGCCTTTCTGCAGGAGTTGCCAGGCTGCCACCTGTAAAGAAGAGGATGTGGTCACCCATACGTTCCACTGGAATTTCTCTCCGGACAGAGGTGAGGAAGGGAAAAAGCAGTGGGGGCCGGGACAGGAGTGGTATCTCAGGCAGGGCAATGGAAAACTTCCGGAAGAGCGCCTGGGGACAGGACCACCCTGTCTGGCCTGCAGGCACCAAGTTGGCCTGCGTGCTGTCACTGGTGTGGCTCCGCGTCCGTTCCTCTAGGCTTTCAAGCCCTTGTACATATTCAGGTGTTTTACCTGGGAAGGGTGGGAACAGTTCAGCAGCAGCTGGCCTGGGGCTCAGCTCACGTTTACTCACAGATGCCTCGGCACTGTCCCCCAGCTTTGCAATGAGGACGCTCCTTGCGTGGGGCGTGGCTTGCTGGCTGTATGGAAGATGATTTTCCACCTCTGACCAATTTCAGAATTGTTTACCGCTGGAGCAAGTGCCCTGATAGGGTTTTCCTCTGTATAACTGGTGGGTTCATGTTTTTTTTTTTCTTTTATGGTTCAAGTTAGATTTTATTCCTCTTTTATGTACTTATAGATATAAGCATGGAAATAATTCATTCCTATAAATACATCAGTGTGAAAGGAAGAACTTTTTTCTGTTTTATTTTTAAATTTTATTTTTTCAAATTTTGAAATTTAAATTTATTTATTTTTTATACAGCAGGTTATTATTAGTTATGTATCTTATGCATATACATGTATAGAGGGCAATCCCAATCTCCCAACTCATCCCACCACCACCACCCCATGGCTTCCCACACTTGGTGTCCATACGTTGGTTCTCTACCTCTGTGTCTCTATTTCTTCCCTGCAAACTAGTTCATCTGGACCATTTTTTAGGTTCCACATATATGCATTAATATACAATATTTGTTTTCCTCTTTCTGACTTACTTCATTCTCTATGACAGTCTCTAGATCCATCGATGTCTCTACAAATGACCCAGTTTCATTCCTTTTTATGGCCGAGTAATATTCCATTTTATATATGTACCACATCTTTATCCATTCATCTGTCTGTGGGCATTTAGGTTGCTTCCATTACCTGGCTATTGTAAATAGTGCTGCAATGAACATTGTGGTGAATGTGCCTTTTTGATTTATGGTTTTCTCTGGGTATATGCCCAGAAGTGGGATTGCTGCATCAGATGGTAATTCTATTTCTAGTTTTTTTAAGGAAACTCCATACTGTTCTCCATAGTGACTGTATCAATTTACATTCCCACCAATAGTGGAAGAGGGCTCCTTTTTTTTTTTTTTTTTTTTTCGGTACGCGGGCCTCTCACTGCTGTGGCCTCTCCCGTTGCGGCTCCGGACGCGCAGGCTCAGCGGCCATGGCTCACGGGCCCAGCCACTCCGCGGCATGCGGGATCCTCCCGGACCGGGGCACGAACCCGCGTCCCCTGCATCAGCAGGCGGACTCCCAACCACTGCGCCACCAGGGAAGCCCAAGAAGAGGGCTCCTTTTGTCCACACCCTCCCCAGAATTTGTTGTTTGTAGATTTTCTGATGATGCCGATTCTAACAGGTGTGAGGTGATACCTCATTGTAGTTTTGATTTGCATTTCTCTAATAATTAGTGCTGTGGAGCAGCTTTTCATGTGCGTCTTGGCCATCTCTGTGTCTTCTTTGAAGAAACGTCTCTTTAGATCTTCTGCCCATTTTTGTATTGGGTTGTTTGTTTTTTTTAATATTAAGCTGCATGAGCAGTTTATATATATTGGAGAATAAACCTTTGTCCATTGATTCGTTTGCAACGATTTTCGCCCATTCTGAGGGATGCCTTTTTCCATTCCCGTTTTTTTAACAAAAAAGGAAAGAAAGAAAAAGAAGCAGAACACTAATGTGTGTAAAATATGCCTTTTGAAACGGTCGTTTTGAAATATGGACGTCCTTTGAATTTTTTGGTCGATATGTGTCCCCAGGAATTGTTTTCAGGGCAGGTGTCATTTACAGGCCTGCAATGATTTTGAATATCAACTGACCATTAGCGCTGGGATTAAAGCTGCTGTTGTGTGAAACGGCCACAAGGTGGCAGCAGTTCTCCCTTACCAAATCTGGTTACTAGGGCAACAGAGCCGCAATGGAAGTTGTGTTCTACATTGGAATTTAGAAAGGAATGTGCCAGGAGAAAGCCTCTCACGTTTGTCTCTCTAATTCTTGTTCGTGTTTTTCATTTAATTTTTTTATTTTTTATTACAGCAAGTTTGATTACAATGTTTGGCTTGTTGTAGGTGTGGAAGATGTGGTTCTTTTACACATATACAGATGTCTGTTCTTCCTGGGATCCTTTTCCCATGTACGTTATGACAGAATGTTGAGTAGTCTTCTCTTGGTATTCCGTAGGTCTTTGGTGATTATATATGTCACCTGTGTTTGTATATGTCTGTTAACCCCGATATCGTAATGAAACCAATCCTCACACCTTTCCATTGGTGGACCATAAGTTTGTGTAATTTTTCTCTGATTGCCCTTCTCCGTGGAAATATCTGCCCTGGTATCCATTTTTAGGTAACACCTCCAAGTGATATGATATGATATGTGTCTTTCACTTTCTGACTTACTACAATTCACGTGATTACCTCTAGACTCATCTACGGTGCTGCAAATTGCATTGTGTGCTTTTTTTCCTTGGCTTCTATTCTGCCTTAGCGAGGTCCATTTTCAACAATGTGATTCCCTGAGGGTTGTGGATTAGCTGACCTGGGCAGCCTTACCCTGCGGGCCAGCCTTCCCCAGGTGTGCCTGCTTGAGGTCAATATAAACAGCGCTCCAGGCAGCAATAGCCCCTGAAGCTGTGCCAGACTCCATATTCTCTGCCCCATCAGCAGTCTCGGGGCTGTGCTGGTGGGAGGGAGTGAGGTGCCACAGCTTTGTGGGTGGCCCGGTGTGAGTGGGGCTCTGCTGGCCTTTCTGCAGGAGTTGCCAGGCTGCCACCTGTAAAGAAGAGGATGTGGTCACCCATACCTTCCCCTGGAATTTCTCTCCGGACAGAGGTGAGGAAGGAAAAAAGCACTGGGGGCCGGGACAGGAGGGGTATCTCAGGCAGGGCAATGGAAAACTTCTGGAAGAGGGCCTGGGGACAGGACCACCCTGTCTGGCCTGTAGGCACCAAGTTGGCCTGCGTGCTGTCGCTGGTGTGGCTCCGCGGCCGTTCCTCTAGGCTTTCAAGCCCTTGTACATATTCAGGTGTTTTACCTGGGAAGGGTGGGAACAGTTCAGCAGCAGCTGGCCTGGGGCTCAGCTCACGTTTACTCACAGATGCCTCGGCACGGTCCCCCACCTTTGCAATGAGGACGCTACTTGCGTGGGGGGTGGCTGGCTGGCTTTATGGGAGATCATTCCCCACCTCTGACCAATTTCAGAATTGTTTACCGCTGGAGCAAGTGCCCTGATAGGGTTTTCCTCTGTATAACTGGTGGGTTCAAGTTTTTTTTTTCCTTTTATGGTTCAAGTTAGATTTTATTCCTCTTTTATGTATTTATAGATATAAGCATGGAAATAATTCTTTCCTATAAATACATCAGTGTGAAAGGAAGAACTTTCTTCTGTTTTATTTTTAAATTTTATTTTTTAAAATTTTGAAATATAATTTTATTTATTTTTTATACAGCAGGTTATTATTTGTTAGGTATCTTATACATATACATGTATACTGGGCAATCCCAATCTCCCAACTCATCCCACCACCACCACCCCATGGCTTCCCACACTTGGTGTCCATACGTTGGTTCTGTACCTCTGTGTCTCTATTTCTTCCCTGCAAACCAGTTCATCTGGACCATTTTTTAGGTTCCACATATATGCATTAATATACAATATTTGTTTTCCTCTTTCTGACTTACTTCATTCTGTATGACAGTCTCTAGATCCATCGATGTGTCTACAAATGACCCAGTTTAATTCCTTTTTATGGCCGAGTAATATTCCATTTTATATATGTACCACATCTTTATCCATTCATCTGTCTGTGGGCATTTAGTTTGCTTCCATTACCTGGCTATTGTAAATAGTGCTGCAATGAACATTGTGGTGAATGTGCCTTTATGATTTATGGTTTTCTCTGGGTATATGCCCAGAAGTGGGACTGCTGCATCAGATGGTAATTCTATTTCTAGTTTTTTTAAGGAAACTCCATACTGTTCTCCATAGTGACTGTATCAATTTACATTCCCACCAATAGTGGAAGAGGGCTCCTTTTGTCCACACCCTCCCCAGAATTTGTTGTTTGTAGATTTTCTGATGATGCCGATTCTAACAGGTGTGAGGTGATACCTCATTGTAGTTTTGATTTGCATTTCTCTAATAATTAGTGCTGTGGAGCAGCTTTTCATGTGCGTCTTGGCCATCTCTGTGTCTTCTTTGAAGAAACGTCTCTTTAGATCTTCTGCCCATTTTTGTATTGGGTTGTTTGTTTTTTTTAATATTAAGCTGCATGAGCAGTTTATATATATTGGAGAATAAACCTTTGTCCATTGATTCGTTTGCAACGATTTTCGCCCATTCTGAGGGATGCCTTTTTCCATTCCCGTTTTTTTAACAAAAAAGGAAAGAAAGAAAAAGAAGCAGAACACTAATGTGTGTAAAATATGCCTTTTGAAACGGTCGTTTTGAAATATGGACGTCCTTTGAATTTTTTGGTCGATATGTGTCCCCAGGAATTGTTTTCAGGGCAGGTGTCATTTACAGGCCTGCAATGATTTTGAATATCAACTGACCATTAGCGCTGGGATTAAAGCTGCTGTTGTGTGAAACGGCCACAAGGTGGCAGCAGTTCTCCCTTACCAAATCTGGTTACTAGGGCAACAGAGCCTCAATGGAAGTTGTGTTCTACATTGGAATTTAGAATGGAATGTGCCAGGAGAAAGCCCCTCACGTTTGTCTCACTACTTCTTGTTCGTGTTTTTAATTTAATTTTTTTATTTTTTATTACAGCAAGTTTGATTACAATGTTTGGCTTGTTGTAGGTGTGGAAGATGTGGTTCTTTTACACATATACAGATGTCTGTTCTTCCTGGGATCCTTTTCCCATGTACGTTATGACAGAATGTTGAGTAGTCTTCTCTTGGTATTCCGTAGGTCTTTGGTGATTATATATGTCACCTGTGTTTGTATATGTCTGTTAACGCCGATTTCGTAATGAAACCTATCCTCACACCTTTCCATTGGTGAACCATAAGTTTGTTTAATGAATCTGTGATTGCCCTTCTCCGTGGAACTATCTGCGCTGGTATCCATTTTTAGGTAACACCTCTAAGTGATATGATACGATATGTGTCTTTCACTTTCTGACTTACTACAATTCACGTGATTACCTCTGGACTCATCTACGGTGCTGCAAATGGCATTGTGTCCTTTTTTTCCTTGGCTTCTATTCTGTTTTAGGGAGGTCCATTTTCAACAATGTGATTCCCTGAGGGTTGTGGATTAGCTGACATGGGCAGCCTTAACCTGCCGGCCGGCCCTCCTCAGGGGTGCCTGGTTGAGGTCAATATAAACAGCGCTCCAGGCAGCAATAGCCCCTGAAGCTGTGCCTGACTCCATATTCTCTGCCCCGTCAGCAGTCTCGGGGCTGTGCTGGTAGGAGGGAGTGAGGGGCCACGGCTTTGTGGGTGGCCCGGTGTGAGTGGGGCTCTGCTGGCCTTTCTGCAGGAGTTGCCAGGCTGCCACCTGTAAAGAAGAGGATGTGGTCACCCATACGTTCCACTGGAATTTCTCTCCGGACAGAGGTGAGGAAGGGAAAAAGCAGTGGGGGCCGGGACAGGAGTGGTATCTCAGGCAGGGCAATGGAAAACTTCCGGAAGAGCGCCTGGGGACAGGACCACCCTGTCTGGCCTGCAGGCACCAAGTTGGCCTGCGTGCTGTCACTGGTGTGGCTCCGCGTCCGTTCCTCTAGGCTTTCAAGCCCTTGTACATATTCAGGTGTTTTACCTGGGAAGGGTGGGAACAGTTCAGCAGCAGCTGGCCTGGGGCTCAGCTCACGTTTACTCACAGATGCCTCGGCACTGTCCCCCAGCTTTGCAATGAGGACGCTCCTTGCGTGGGGCGTGGCTTGCTGGCTGTATGGAAGATGATTTTCCACCTCTGACCAATTTCAGAATTGTTTACCGCTGGAGCAAGTGCCCTGATAGGGTTTTCCTCTGTATAACTGGTGGGTTCATGTTTTTTTTTTCTTTTATGGTTCAAGTTAGATTTTATTCCTCTTTTATGTACTTATAGATATAAGCATGGAAATAATTCATTCCTATAAATACATCAGTGTGAAAGGAAGAACTTTTTTCTGTTTTATTTTTAAATTTTATTTTTTCAAATTTTGAAATTTAAATTTATTTATTTTTTATACAGCAGGTTATTATTAGTTATGTATCTTATGCATATACATGTATAGAGGGCAATCCCAATCTCCCAACTCATCCCACCACCACCACCCCATGGCTTCCCACACTTGGTGTCCATACGTTGGTTCTCTACCTCTGTGTCTCTATTTCTTCCCTGCAAACTAGTTCATCTGGACCATTTTTTAGGTTCCACATATATGCATTAATATACAATATTTGTTTTCCTCTTTCTGACTTACTTCATTCTCTATGACAGTCTCTAGATCCATCGATGTCTCTACAAATGACCCAGTTTCATTCCTTTTTATGGCCGAGTAATATTCCATTTTATATATGTACCACATCTTTATCCATTCATCTGTCTGTGGGCATTTAGGTTGCTTCCATTACCTGGCTATTGTAAATAGTGCTGCAATGAACATTGTGGTGAATGTGCCTTTTTGATTTATGGTTTTCTCTGGGTATATGCCCAGAAGTGGGATTGCTGCATCAGATGGTAATTCTATTTCTAGTTTTTTTAAGGAAACTCCATACTGTTCTCCATAGTGACTGTATCAATTTACATTCCCACCAATAGTGGAAGAGGGCTCCTTTTTTTTTTTTTTTTTTTTTCGGTACGCGGGCCTCTCACTGCTGTGGCCTCTCCCGTTGCGGCTCCGGACGCGCAGGCTCAGCGGCCATGGCTCACGGGCCCAGCCACTCCGCGGCATGCGGGATCCTCCCGGACCGGGGCACGAACCCGCGTCCCCTGCATCAGCAGGCGGACTCCCAACCACTGCGCCACCAGGGAAGCCCAAGAAGAGGGCTCCTTTTGTCCACACCCTCCCCAGAATTTGTTGTTTGTAGATTTTCTGATGATGCCGATTCTAACAGGTGTGAGGTGATACCTCATTGTAGTTTTGATTTGCATTTCTCTAATAATTAGTGCTGTGGAGCAGCTTTTCATGTGCGTCTTGGCCATCTCTGTGTCTTCTTTGAAGAAACGTCTCTTTATATCTTCTGCCCATTTTTGTATTGGGTTGTTTGTTTTTTTTAATATTAAGCTGCATGAGCAGTTTATATATATTGGAGAATAAACCTTTGTCCATTGATTCGTTTGCAACGATTTTCGCCCATTCTGAGGGATGCCTTTTTCCATTCCCGTTTTTTTAACAAAAAAGGAAAGAAAGAAAAAGAAGCAGAACACTAATGTGTGTAAAATATGCCTTTTGAAACGGTCGTTTTGAAATATGGACGTCCTTTGAATTTTTTGGTCGATATGTGTCCCCAGGAATTGTTTTCAGGGCAGGTGTCATTTACAGGCCTGCAATGATTTTGAATATCAACTGACCATTAGCGCTGGGATTAAAGCTGCTGTTGTGTGAAACGGCCACAAGGTGGCAGCAGTTCTCCCTTACCAAATCTGGTTACTAGGGCAACAGAGCCGCAATGGAAGTTGTGTTCTACATTGGAATTTAGAAAGGAATGTGCCAGGAGAAAGCCTCTCACGTTTGTCTCTCTAATTCTTGTTCGTGTTTTTCATTTAATTTTTTTATTTTTTATTACAGCAAGTTTGATTACAATGTTTGGCTTGTTGTAGGTGTGGAAGATGTGGTTCTTTTACACATATACAGATGTCTGTTCTTCCTGGGATCCTTTTCCCATGTACGTTATGACAGAATGTTGAGTAGTCTTCTCTTGGTATTCCGTAGGTCTTTGGTGATTATATATGTCACCTGTGTTTGTATATGTCTGTTAACCCCGATATCGTAATGAAACCAATCCTCACACCTTTCCATTGGTGGACCATAAGTTTGTGTAATTTTTCTCTGATTGCCCTTCTCCGTGGAAATATCTGCCCTGGTATCCATTTTTAGGTAACACCTCCAAGTGATATGATATGATATGTGTCTTTCACTTTCTGACTTACTACAATTCACGTGATTACCTCTAGACTCATCTACGGTGCTGCAAATTGCATTGTGTGCTTTTTTTCCTTGGCTTCTATTCTGCCTTAGCGAGGTCCATTTTCAACAATGTGATTCCCTGAGGGTTGTGGATTAGCTGACCTGGGCAGCCTTACCCTGCGGGCCAGCCTTCCCCAGGTGTGCCTGCTTGAGGTCAATATAAACAGCGCTCCAGGCAGCAATAGCCCCCTGAAGCTGTGCCAGACTCCATATTCTCTGCCCATCAGCAGTC
>NW_027671837.1:0-43833 GCF_964165515.1 Mesoplodon bidens
TTTGTGTCCATACGTTTGTTCTCCACCTCTGTGTCTCTATTTCTGCCCTGCAAACCAGTTCATCTCTACCATTTTTCTAGGTTCTACATATAGGCATTAATATACAATATTTGTTTTTCTCTTTCTGGCTTACTTCACTCTGTATGACAGTCTCTAGATCCATCAACTTCTCTACAAGTGACCCAGTTTCATTCCTTTTTATGGCTGAGTAATATTCCATTTTATATATGTACCACATCTTTATCCATTCGTCTGTCTGTGGGCATTTATGTTGCTTCCATAACCTGGCTATTGTAAATAGTGCTGCAATGAACATTGTGGTGAATGTGTCTCTGTGATTTATGGTTTTCTCAGGGTATATGCCCAGAAGTGGGATTGCTGGATCCTATGGTAATTCTCTTTTTAGTTTTTTAAAGGAACCTCCATACTGTTCTCCATAGTGACTGTATCAATTTACATTCCCACCAATAGCGGAAGAGGGTTCCTTTTGTCCACACCCTCCCCAGAATTTGTTGTTTGTAGATTATCTGATGATGCCGATTCTAACAGGTGTGAGGTCTTACCTCATTGTAGTTTTGATTTGCATTTCTCTAATAATTAGTGATGTTGAGCAGCTTTTCATGTGCGTCTTGGCCATCTCTTTGTATTCTTTGAAGAAACGTCTCTTTAGATCTTCTGCCCATTTTTGTATTGGGTTGTTTGTTTTATTAATATTAAGCTGCATGAGCTGTTTATATATATTGGAGATTAAACCTTTGTCCATTGATTCGTTTGTGAACGTTTTCGCCCATTCTGAGGGTTGCATTTTTCCATTCCCGTTTTTTTTAACAAAGAAAGAAAGAAAGCAAAAGAAGCAGAACACTAATGTGCGTGAAATATGCCTCTTGAAACTGTCGTTTTGAAACATGGACGTCTTATGAATTTTTTGGTCGATATATGACCCCAGGATTTGTTTTCAGGGCAGGTGTCATTTACAGGCCTGTAATGATTTGGAATATCCACTGACCATTAGCGCTGGCATTAAACCTGCAGTTGTGTGAAACGGCCACAAGGTGGCAGCAGTTCTCCCTAACCAAATCTGGTTACTAGGGCAGCAGAGCCTCAATGGAAGTCGTGTTCTAGATTGGAATGTAGAACGGAATGTGCCAGGAGAAAGCCCCTCAAGTTTGTCTCACTACTTCTTGTTCGTGTTTTTAATTTAATTTTTTATTTTTTATTACAGCAAGTTTGAGTACAACGTTTAGCATGTTGTAGGTGTGCAAGAGGTGGTTCTTTTACACATATACATATGTCTGTTCTTCCTGGGATCCTTTTCCCATGTACGTTATGACAGAATGTTGAGTAGTCTTCTCTTGGTACTCCGTAGGTCTTTGGTGATTATATACGTCTACTGTGTTTGTATATGTCTGTTAACCCCAATATCGTAATGAATTCAATCCTCACACCTTTCCTTTGGTGAACCATAAGTTTGTTTATTGAATCTGTGATTGCCCTTCTCCGTTTAAATAACTGCCCTGGTATCAATTTATAGGTAACACCTATAAGTGATATGATATGATATGTGTCTTTCACTTTCTGACTTACTCCAAGTCACGTGATTACCTCGAGACTCATCTACGGTGCTGCAAATGGCATTGTGTCCTTTTTTTCCTTGGCGAATATTCTGTCTTAGCGAGGTCCATATTCTGCAATGTGATTCCCTGAGGGCTGAGGATTAGCTGACCTGGGCAGCCTGACCCTGCAGGCAAGCCCTCCCCAGGGTTGCCTGGGTTGAGGTCAATATAAACAGCACTCCAGGCAGCAATAGCCCCTGCAGCTGTGCCTGATTCCATATTCTCTGCCCCGTCAGCAGTCTCGGGGCTGTGCTGGTGGGAGGGTGTGATGGTCCACGGCTTTGTGGGTGGCCCTGTGTGAGTGGGGCTCTGCTGGACTTTCTGCAGGAGTTGCCAGGCTGCCACCTGTAAAGAAGAGGATGTGTCACCCATAACTTCCACTGGAATATCTCTGCGGGCTGAGGTGAGGAAGGAAAAAAAGGATTGGGGGCCGGGACAGGAGGGGTATCTCAGGCAGGGCAATAGAAAGCTTCCAGAAGAGCGCCCGTGGCCAGTACCATCCTGGCTGACCTGCAGGCACCAAGTTGGCCTGCGTGCTGTCGCTGGTGTGGCTCCACGGCCCTTCCTCTAGGCTTTCAAGCCCTTGTACATATTCAGGTGTTTCACCTGGGAAGGGTGGGAAGAGTTCAGCAGCATCTGGCCTGGGGCTCAGCTCACGTTTACTCACAGAGGCCTCGGCACGGTCTCCCAGCTTTGCAATGAGGATGCTCGTTGCGTGGGCGGGCGGGGCTGCTGGCTGTATGGGAGATGATTCCCCACCTCTGACCAATTTCAGAATTGTTTACCACTGGAGCAAGTGCCTTGGTAGTGTTTTCCTCTGTATAACTGTTAGGTTCAGTTTTTTTTTTCTTTTTTGGTTCAAGTTAGATTTTATTCCTCATTTATGTATTTATAGATATAAGCATGGAAATAATTCATTCGTATAAATACATCAGTGTGAATGGAAGAACTTTTTTTCTGTTTTATTTTTACATTTTATTTTTTAAAATTTTGAAATTTAATTTTAGTTATTTTTTTATACAGTAGGTTATTATTAGTTATCTATTTTATGCATAGACATGTATACAGGTCAATCCTAATCTCCCAACTCATCCCACCACCACCACCCCATGGCTTCCCCCACTTTGTGTCCATATGTTTGTTCTCTACCTCTGTGTCTCTATTTCTGCCCTGCAAACCAGTTCATCTCTACCATTTTTCTAGGTTCCACATTTAGGCATTAATATACAATATTTGTTTTTCTCTTTCTGGCTTACTTCACTCTGTATGACAGTCTCTAGATCCATCAACTTCTCTACAAATGACCCAGTTTCATTCCTTTTTATGGCTGAGTAATATTCCATTTTATATATGTACCACATCTTTATCCATTCGTCTGTCTGTGGGCATTTATATTGCTTCCATAACCTGGCTATTGTAAATAGTGCTGCAATGAACATTGTGGTGAATGTGTCTCTGTGATTTATGGTTTTCTCTGGGTATATGCCCAGAAGTGGGATTGCTGGATCCTATGGTAATTCTCTTTTTAGTTTTTTAAAGGAACCTCCATTCTCTTCTCCATAGTGACTGTATCAATTTACATTCCCACCAATAGCGGAAGAGGGTTCCTTTTGTCCACACCCTCCCCAGAATTTGTTGTTTGTAGATTATCTGATGTTGCCGATTCTAACAGGTGTGAGGTCTTACCTCATTGTAGTTTTGATTTGCATTTCTCTAATAATTAGTGATGTTGAGCAGCTTTTCATGTGCGTCTTGGCCATCTCTGTGTCTTCTTTGAAGAAACGTCTCTTTAGATCTTCTGCCCATTTTTGTATTGGGTTGTTTGTTTTATTAATATTAAGCTGCATGAGCTGTTTATATATATTGGAGATTAAACCTTTGTCCATTGATTCGTTTGTGAACGTTTTCGCCCATTCTGAGGGTTGCCTTTTTCCATTCCCGTTTTTTTTAACAAAGAAAGAAAGAAAGCAAAAGAAGCAGAACACTAATGTGCGTGAAATATGCCTCTTGAAACTGTCGTTTTGAAATATGGACGTCTTTTGAATTTTTTGGTCGATATATGACCCCAGGATTTGTTTTCAGGGCAGGTGTCATTTACAGGCCTGTAATGATTTGGAATATCCACTGACCATTAGCGCTGGCATTAAACCTGCAGTTGTGTGAAACGGCCACAAGGTGGCAGCAGTTCTCCCTTACCAAATCTGGTTACTAGGGCAGCAGAGCCTCAATGGAAGTCGTGTTCTAGATTAGAATGTAGAACGGAATGTGCCAGGAGAAAGCCCCTCAAGTTTGTCTCACTACTTCTTGTTCGTGTTTTTAATTTAATTTTTTATTTTTTATTACAGCAAGTTTGAGTACAACGTTTAGCTTGTTGTAGGTGTGCAAGAGGTGGTTCTTTTACACATATACATATGTCTGTTCTTCCTGGGATCCTTTTCCCATGTACGTTATGACAGAATGTTGAGTAGTCTTCTCTTGGTACTCCGTAGGTCTTTGGTGATTATATACGTCTACTGTGTTTCTATCTGTCTGTTAACCCCAATATCGTAATGAATTCAATCCTCACACCTTTCCTTTGGTGAACCATAAGTTTGTTTAATGAATCTGTGATTGCCCTTCTCCGTGGAAATATCTGCCCTGTTATCAATTTATAGGTAACACCTATAAGTGATATGATATGATATGTGTCTTTCACTTTCTGACTTACTCCAAGTCACGTGATTACCTCGAGACTCATCTACGGTGCTGCAAATGGCATTGTGTCCTTTTTTTCCTTGGCGAATATTCTGTCTTAGCGAGGTCCATATTCTGCAATGTGATTCCCTGAGGGCTGAGGATTAGCTGACCTGGGCAGCCTGACCCTGCCGGCAAGCCCTCCCCAGGTGTGCCTGGGTTGAGGTCAATATAAACAGCACTCCAGGCAGCAATAGCCCCTGCAGCTGTGCCTGACTCCATATTCTCTGCCCCGTCAGCAGTCTCGGGGCTGTGCTGGTGGGAGGGTGTGAGGGTCCACGGCTTTGTGGGTGGCCCGGTGTGAGTGGGGCTCTGCTGGACTTTCGGCAGGAGTTGCCAGGGTGCCACCTGTAAAGAAGAGGATGTGTCACCCATAACTTCCACTGGAATATCTCTCCGGGCAGAGGTGAGGAAGGAAAAAAAGGAGTGAGGGCCGGGACAGGAGGGGTATCTCAGGCAGGGCAATAGAAAGCTTCCAGAGGAGCGCCCGTGGCCAGTACCATCCTGGCTGACCTGCAGGCACCAAGTTGGCCTGCATGCTGTCGCTGGTGTGGCTCCACGGCCCTTCCTCTAGGCTTTCAAGCCCTTGTACATATTCAGGTGTTTCACCTGGGAAGGGTGGGAAGAGTTCAGCACCATCTGGCCTGGGGCTCAGCTCACGTATACTCACAGAGGCCTCGGCTCGGTCTCCCAGCTTTGCAATGAGGATGCTCCTTGCGTGGGCGGGCGGGGCTGCTGGCTGTATGGGAGATGATTCCCCACCTCTGACCAATTTCAGAATTGTTTACCACTGGAGCAAGTGCCTTGGTAGTGTTTTCCTCTGTATAACTGTTAGGTTCAGTTTTTTTTTTTTCTTTTTGGTTCAAGTTAGATTTTATTCCTCATTTATGTATTTATAGATATAAGCATGGAAATAATTCATTCGTATAAATACATCAGTGTGAATGGAAGAACTTTTTTTCTGTTTTATTTTTACATTTTATTTTTTAAAATTTTGAAATTTAATTTTAGTTATTTTTTTATACAGTAGGTTATTATTAGTTATCTATTTTATGCATAGACATGTATACAGGTCAATCCTAATCTCCCAACTCATCCCACCACCACCACCCCATGGCTTCCCCCACTTTGTGTCCATACGTTTGTTCTCTACCTCTGTGTCTCTATTTCTGCCCTGCAAACCAGTTCATCTCTACCATTTTTCTAGGTTCCACATTTAGGCATTAATATACAATATTTGTTTTTCTCTTTCTGGCTTACTTCACTCTGTATGACAGTCTCTAGATCCATCAACTTCTCTACAAATGACCCAGTTTCATTCCTTTTTATGGCTGAGTAATATTCCATTTTATATATGTACCACATCTTTATCCATTCGTCTGTCTGTGGGCATTTATGTTGCTTCCATAACCTGGCTATTGTAAATAGTGCTGCAATGAACATTGTGGTGAATGTGTCTCTGTGATTTATGGTTTTCTCTGGGTATATGCCCAGAAGTGGGATTGCTGGATCCTATGGTAATTCTCTTTTTAGTTTTTTAAAGGAACCTCCATTCTCTTCTCCATAGTGACTGTATCAATTTACATTCCCACCAATAGCGGAAGAGGGTTCCTTTTGTCCACACCCTCCCCAGAATTTGTTGTTTGTAGATTATCTGATGTTGCCGATTCTAACAGGTGTGAGGTCTTACCTCATTGTAGTTTTGATTTGCATTTCTCTAATAATTAGTGATGTTGAGCAGCTTTTCATGTGCGTCTTGGCCATCTCTGTGTCTTCTTTGAAGAAACGTCTCTTTAGATCTTCTGCCCATTTTTGTATTGGGTTGTTTGTTTTATTAATATTAAGCTGCATGAGCTGTTTATATATATTGGAGATTAAACCTTTGTCCATTGATTCGTTTGTGAACGTTTTCGCCCATTCTGAGGGTTGCCTTTTTCCATTCCCGTTTTTTTTAACAAAGAAAGAAAGAAAGCAAAAGAAGCAGAACACTAATGTGCGTGAAATATGCCTCTTGAAACTGTCGTTTTGAAATATGGACGTCTTTTGAATTTTTTGGTCGATATATGACCCCAGGATTTGTTTTCAGGGCAGGTGTCATTTACAGGCCTGTAATGATTTGGAATATCCACTGACCATTAGCGCTGGCATTAAACCTGCAGTTGTGTGAAACGGCCACAAGGTGGCAGCAGTTCTCCCTTACCAAATCTGGTTACTAGGGCAGCAGAGCCTCAATGGAAGTCCTGTTCTAGATTGGAATGTAGAACGGAATGTGCCAGGAGAAAGCCCCTCAAGTTTGTCTCACTACTTCTTGTTCGTGTTTTTAATTTAATTTTTTATTTTTTATTACAGCAAGTTTGAGTACAACGTTTAGCTTGTTGTAGGTGTGCAAGAGGTGGTTCTTTTACACATATACATATGTCTGTTCTTCCTGGGATCCTTTTCCCATGTACGTTATGACAGAATGTTGAGTAGTCTTCTCTTGGTACTCCGTAGGTCTTTGGTGATTATATACGTCTACTGTGTTTGTATCTGTCTGTTAACACGAATATCGTAATGAATTCAATCCTCACACCTTTCCTTTGGTGAACCATAAGTTTGTTTAATGAATCTGTGATTGCCCTTCTCCGTGGAAATATCTGCCCTGGTATCAATTTATAGGTAACACCTATAAGTGATATGATATGATATGATATGTGTCTTTCACTTTCTGACTTACTCCAAGTCACGTGATTACCTCGAGACTCATCTACGGTGCTGCAAATGGCATTGTGTCCTTTTTTTCCTTGGCGAATATTCTGTCTTAGCGAGGTCCATATTCTGCAATGTGATTCCCTGAGGGCTGAGGATTAGCTGACCTGGGCAGCCTGACCCTGCCGGCAAGCCCTCCCCAGGTGTGCCTGGGTTGAGGTCAATATAAACAGCACTCCAGGCAGCAATAGCCCCTGCAGCTGTGCCTGACTCCATATTCTCTGCCCCGTCAGCAGTCTCGGGGCTGTGCTGGTGGGAGGGTGTGTGGTTCCACGGCTTTGTGGGTGGCCCGGTGTGAGTGGGGCTCTGCTGGACTTTCGGCAGGAGTTGCCAGGCTGCCACCTGTAAAGAAGAGGATGTGTCACCCATAACTTCCACTAGAATACCTCTCCAGGCTGAGGTGAGGAAGGAAAAAAAGGAGTGGGGGCCGGGACAGGAGGGGTATCTCAGGCAGGGCAATAGAAAGCTTCCAGAAGAGCGCCCGTGGCCAGTACCATCCTGGCTGACCTGCAGGCACCAAGTTGGCCTGCGTGCTGTCGCTGGTGTGTCACCACGGCCCTTCCTCTAGGCTTTCAAGCCCTTTTACATATTCAGGTGTTTCACCTGGGAAGGGTGGGAACAGTTCAGCAGCAGCTGGCCTGGGGCTCAGCTCACGTTTACTCACAGAGGCCTCGGCACGGTCTCCCAGCTTTGCAATGAGGATGCTCCTGGCGTGGGCGGGCGAGGCTGCTGGCTGTATGGGAGATGATTCCCCACCTCTGACCAATTTCAGATTTGTTTACCACTGGAGCAAGTGCCTTGGTAGTGTTCCTCTGTATAACTGTTAGGTTCAGTTTTTTTTTTTTTTCTTTTTTGGTTCAAGTTAGAATTTATTCCTCATTTATGTATTTATAGATATAAGCATGGAAATAATTCATTCGTATAAATACATCAGTGTGAATGGAAGAACTTTTTTTCTGTTTTATTTTTACATTTTATTTTTTAAAATTTTGAAATTTAATTTTAGTTATTTTTTTATACAGTAGGTTATTATTAGTTATCTATTTTATGCATAGACATGTATACAGGTCAATCCTAATCTCCCAACTCATCCCACCACCACCACCCCATGGCTTCCCCCACTTTGTGTCCATACGTTTGTTCTCCACCTCTGTGTCTCTATTTCTGCCCTGCAAACCAGTTCATCTCTACCATTTTTCTAGGTTCTACATATAGGCATTAATATACAATATTTGTTTTTCTCTTTCTGGCTTACTTCACTCTGTATGACAGTCTCTAGATCCATCAACTTCTCTACAAATGACCCAGTTTCATTCCTTTTTATGGCTGAGTAATATTCCATTTTATATATGTACCACATCTTTATCCATTCGTCTGTCTGTGGGCATTTATGTTGCTTCCATAACCTGGCTATTGTAAATAGTGCTGCAATGAACATTGTGGTGAATGTGTCTCTCTGATTTATGGTTTTCTCAGGGTATATGCCCAGAAGTGGGATTGCTGGATCCTATGGTAATTCTCATTTTAGTTTTTTAAAGGAACCTCCATACTGTTCTCCATAGTGACTGTATCAATTTACATTCCCACCAATAGCGGAAGAGGGTTCCTTTTGTCCACACCCTCCCCAGAATTTGTTGTTTGTAGATTATCTGATGATGCCGATTCTAACAGGTGTGAGGTCTTACCTCATTGTAGTTTTGATTTGCATTTCTCTAATTATTAGTGATGTTGAGCAGCTTTTCATGTGCGTCTTGGCCATCTCTGTGTCTTCTTTGAAGAAACGTCTCTTTAGATCTTCTGCCCATTTTTGTATTGGGTTGTTTGTTTTATTAATATTAAGCTGCATGAGCTGTTTATATATATTGGAGATTAAACCTTTCTCCATTGATTCGTTTGTGAACGTTTACGCCCATTCTGAGGGTTGCCTTTTTCCATTCCCGTTTTTTTTAACAAAGAAAGAAAGAAAGCAAAAGAAGCAGAACACTAATGTGCGTGAAATATGCCTCTTGAAACTGTCGTTTTGAAATATGGACGTCTTTTGAATTTTTTGGTCGATATATGACCCCAGGATTTGTTTTCAGGGCAGGTGTCATTTACAGGCCTGTAATGATTTGGAATATCCACTGACCATTAGCGCTGGCATTAAACCTGCAGTTGTGTGAAACGGCCACAAGGTGGCAGCAGTTCTCCCTTACCAAATCTGGTTACTAGGGCAGCAGAGCCTCAATGGAAGTCGTGTTCTAGATTGGAATGTAGAACGGAATGTGCCAGGAGAAAGCCCCTCAAGTTTGTCTCACTACTTCTTGTTCGTGTTTTTAATTTAATTTTTTATTTTTTATTACAGCAAGTTTGAGTACAACGTTTAGCATGTTGTAGGTGTGCAAGAGGTGGTTCTTTTACACATATACATATGTCTGTTCTTCCTGGGATCCTTTTCCTATGTACGTTATGACAGAATGTTGAGTAGTCTTCTCTTGGTACTCCGTAGGTCTTTGGTGATTATATACGTCTACTGTGTTTGTATCTGTCTGTTAACCCCAATATCGTAATGAATTCAATCCTCACACCTTTCCTTTGGTGAACCATAAGTTTGTTTAATGAATCTGTGATTGCCCTTCTCCGTGGAAATATCTGCCCTGGTATCAATTTATAGGTAACACCTATAAGTGATATGATATGATATGTGTCTTTCACTTTCTGACTTACTCCAAGTCACGTGATTACCTCGAGACTCATCTACGGTGCTGCAAATGGCATTGTGTCCTTTTTCTCCTTGGCGAATATTCTGTCTTAGCGAGGTCCATTTTCTGCAATGTGATTCCCTGAGGGCTGAGGATTAGCTGACCTGGGCAGCCTGACCCTGCCGGCAAGCCCTCCCCAGGTGTGCCTGGGTTGAGGTCAATATAAACAGCACTCCAGGCAGCAATAGCCCCTGCAGCTGTGCCTGACTCCATATCCTCTGCCCCGTCAGCAGTCTCGGGGCTGTGCTGGTGGGAGGGTGTGAGGGTCCACGGCTTTGTGGGTGGCCCGGTGTGAGTGGGGCTCTGCTGGACTTTCGGCAGGAGTTGCCAGGCTGCCACCTGTAAAGAAGAGGATGTGTCACCCATAACTTCCACTGGAATATCTCTCCGGGCTGAGGTGAGGAAGGAAAAAAAGGAGTGGGGGCCGGGACAGGAGGGGTATCTCAGGCAGGGCAATAGAAAGCTTCCAGAAGAGCGCCCGTGGCCAGTACCATCCTGGCTGACCTGCAGGCACCAAGTTGGCCTGCGTGCTGTCACTGGTGTGGCTCCACGGCCCTTCCTCTAGGCTTTCAAGCCCTTGTACATATTCAGGTGTTTCACCTGGGAAGGGTGGGAACAGTTCAGCAGCATCTGGCCTGGGGCTCAGCTCACGTTTACTCACAGAGGCCTCGGCACGGTCTCCCATCTTTGCAATGAGGATGCTCCTTGCGTGGGCGGGCGGGGCTGCTGGCTGTATGGGAGATGATTCCCCACCTCTGACCAACTTCAGAATTGTTTACCACTGGAGCAAGTTCCTTGGTAGTGTTTTCCTCTGTATAACTGTTAGGTTCAGTTTTTTTTTTCTTTTTTGGTTCAAGTTAGATTTTATTCCTCATTTATGTATTTATAGATATAAGCATGGAAATAATTCATTCGTATAAATACATCAGTGTGAATGGAATAACTTTTTTTCTGTTTTATTTTTACATTTTATTTTTTAAAATTTTGAAATTTAATTTTAGTTATTTTTTTATACAGTAGGTTATTATTAGTTATCTATTTTATGCATAGACATGTATACAGGTCAATCCTAATCTCCCAACTCATCCCACCACCACCACCCCATGGCTTCCCCCACTTTGTGTCCATACGTTTGTTCTCTACCTCTGTGTCTCTATTTCTGCCCTGCAAACCAGTTCATCTCTACCATTTTTCTAGGTTCCACATATAGGCATTAATATACAATATTTGTTTTTCTCTTTCTGACTTACTTCACTCTGTATGACAGTCTCTAGATCCATCAACTTCTCTACAAATGACCCAGTTTCATTCCTTTTTATGGCTGAGTAATATTCCATTTTATATATGTACCACATCTTTATCCATTCGTCTGTCTGTGGGCATTTAGGTTGCTTCCATTACCTGGCTATTGTAAATAGTGCTGCAATGAACATTGTGGTGAATGTGTCTCTGTGATTTATGGTTTTCTCTGGGTATATGCCCAGAAGTGGGATTGCTGGATCCTATGGTAATTCTCTTTTTAGTTTTTTAAAGGAACCTCCATACTGTTCTCCATAGTGACTGTATCAATTTACATTCCCACCAATAGCGGAAGAGGGTTCCTTTTGTCCACACCCTCCCCAGAATTTGTTGTTTGTAGATTATCTGATGATGCCGATTCTAACAGGTGTGAGGTCTTACCTCATTGTAGTTTTGATTTGCATTTCTCTAATAATTAGTGATGTTGAGCAGCTTTTCATGTGCGTCTTGGCCATCTCTGTGTCTTCTTTGAAGAAACGTCTCTTTAGATCTTCTGCCCATTTTTGTATTGGGTTGTTTGTTTTATTAATATTAAGCTGCATGAGCTGTTTATATATATTGGAGATTAAACCTTTGTCCATTGATTCGTTTGTGAACGTTTTCGCCCATTCTGAGGGTTGCCTTTTTCCATTCCCGTTTTTTTTAACAAAGAAAGAAAGAAAGCAAAAGAAGCAGAACACTAATGTGCGTGAAATATGCCTCTTGAAACTGTCGTTTTGAAATATGGACGTCTTTTGAATTTTTTGGTCGATATATGACCCCAGGATTTGTTTTCAGGGCAGGTGTCATTAACAGGCCTGTAATGATTTGGAATATCCACTGACCATTAGCGCTGGCATTAAACCTGCAGTTGTGTGAAACGGCCACAAGGTGATAGCAGTTCTCCCTTACCAAATCTGGTTACTAGGGCAGCAGAGCCTCAATGGAAGTCCTGTTCTAGATTGGAATGTAGAACGGAATGTGCCAGGAGAAAGCCCCTCAAGTTTGTCTCACTACTTCTTGTTCGTGTTTTTAATTTAATTTTTTATTTTTTATTACAGCAAGTTTGAGTACAACGTTTAGCTTGTTGTAGGTGTGCAAGGGGTGGTTCTTTTACACATATACATATGTCTGTTCTTCCTGGGATCCTTTTCCCATGTACGTTATGACAGAATGTTGAGTAGTCTTCTCTTGGTACTCCGTAGGTCTTTGGTGATTATATACGTCTACTGTGTTTGTATATGTCTGTTAACCCCAATATCATAATGAATTCAATCCTCACACCTTTCCTTTGGTGAACCATAAGTTTGTTTAATGAATCTGTGATTGCCCTTCTCCGTGGAAATATCTGCCCTGGTATCAATTTATAGGTAACACCTATAAGTGATATGATATGATATGTGTCTTTCACTTTCTGACTTACTCCAAGTCACGTGATTACCTCGAGACTCATCTACGGTGCTGCAAATGGCATTGTGTCCTTTTTCTCCTTGGCGAATATTCTGTCTTAGCGAGGTCCATATTCTGCAATGTGATTCCCTGAGGGCTGTGGATTAGCTGACCTGGGCAGCCTGACCCTGCCGGCAAGCCCTCCCCACGTGTGCCAGGGTTGAGGTCAATATAAACAGCACTCCAGGCAGCAATAGCCCCTGCAGCTGTGCCTGACTCCATATCCTCTGCCCCGTCAGCCGTCTCGGGGCTGTGCTGGTGGGAGGGTGTGAGGGTCCACGGCTTTGTGGGTGGCCCGGTGTGAGTGGGGCTCTGCTGGACTTTCGGCAGGAGTTGCCAGGCTGCCACCTGTAAAGAAGAGGATGTGTCACCCATAACTTCCACTGGAATATCTCTCCGGGCTGAGGTGAGGAAGGAAAAAAACGAGTGGGGGCCGGGACAGGAGTGGTATCTCAGGCAGGGCAATAGAAAGCTTCCAGAAGAGCGCCCGTGGCCAGTACCATCCTGGCTGACCTGCAGGCACCAAGTTGGCCTGCGTGCTGTCACTGGTGTGGCTCCACGGCCCTTCCTCTAGGCTTTCAAGCCCTTGTACATATTCAGGTGTTTCACCTGGGAAGGGTGGGAACAGTTCAGCAGCATCTGGCCTGGGGCTCAGCTCACGTTTACTCACAGAGGCCTCGGCACGGTCTCCCAGCTTTGCAATGAGGATGCTCCTTGCGTGGGCGGGCGGGGCTGCTGGCTGTATGGGAGATGATTCCCCACCTCTGACCAATTTCAGAATTGTTTACCACTGGAGCAAGTGCCTTGGTAGTGTTTTCCTCTGTATAACTGTTAGGTTCAGTTTTTTTTTTTCTTTTTTAGTTCAAGTTAGATTTTATTCCTCATTTATGTATTTATAGATATAAGCATGGAAATAATTCATTCGTATAAATACATCAGTGTGAATGGAAGAACTTTTTTTCTGTTTTATTTTTACATTTTATTTTTAAAAATTTTGAAATTTAATTTTACTTATTTTTTTATACAGTAGGTTATTATTAGTTATCTATTTTATGCATAGACATGTATACAGGTCAATCCTAATCTCCCAACTCATCCCACCACCACCACCCCATGGCTTCCCCTACTTTGTGTCCATACGTTTGTTCTCTACCTCTGTGTCTCTATTTCTGCCCTGCAAACCAGTTCATCTCTACCATTTTTCTAGGTTCCACATATAGGCATTAATATACAATATTTGTTTTTCTCTTTCTGGCTTAGTTCACTCTGTATGACAGTCTCTAGATCCATCAACTTCTCTACAAATGACCCAGTTTCATTCCTTTTTATGGCTGAGTAATATTCCATTTTATATATGTACCACATCTTTATCCATTCGTCTGTCTGTGGGCATTTAGGTTGCTTCCATTACCTGGCTTTTGTAAATAGTGCTGCAATGAACATTGTGGTGAATGTGTCTCTGTGATTTATGGTTTTCTCTGGGTATATGCCCAGAAGTGGGATTGCTGGATCCTATGGTAATTCTCTTTTGAGTGTTTTAAAGGAACCTCCATACTGTTCTCCATAGTGACTGTATCAATTTACATTCCCACCAATAGCGGAAGAGGGTTCCTTTTGTCCACACCCTCCCCAGAATTTGTTGTTTGTAGATTATCTGATGATGCCGATTCTAACAGGTGTGAGGTCTTACCTCATTGTAGTTTTGATTTGCATTTCTCTAATAATTAGTGATGTTGAGCAGCTTTTCATGTGCGTCTTGGCCATCTCTGTGTCTTCTTTGAAGAAACGTCTCTTTAGATCTTCTGCCCATTTTTGTATTGGGTTGTTTGTTTTATTAATATTAAGCTGCATGAGCTGTTTATATATATTGGAGATTAAACCTTTGTCCATTGATTCGTTTGTGAACGTTTTCGCCCATTCTGAGGGTTGCCTTTTTCCATTCCCGTTTTTTTAACAAAGAAAGAAAGAAAGCAAAAGAAGCAGAACACTAATGTGCGTGAAATATGCCTCTTGAAACTGTCGTTTTGAAATATGGACGTCTTTTGAATTTTTTGGTCGATATATGACCCCAGGATTTGTTTTCAGGGCAGGTGTCATTTACAGGCCTGTAATGATTTGGAATATCCACTGACCATTAGCGCTGGCATTAAAGCTGCTGTTGTGTGAAACGGCCACAAGGTGGCAGCAGTTCTCCCTTACCAAATCTGGTTACTAGGGCAGCAGAGCCTCAATGGAAGTCGCTTTCTAGATTGGAATGTAGAACGGAATGTGCCAGGAGAAAGCCCCTCAAGTTTGTCTCACTACTTCTTGTTCGTGTTTTTAATTTAATTTTTTATTTTCTATTACAGCAAGTTTGAGTACAACGTTTAGCTTGTTGTAGGTGTGCAAGAGGTGGTTCTTTTACACATATACATATGTCTGTTCTTCCTGGGATCCTTTTCCCATGTACGTTATGACAGAATGTTGAGTAGTCTTCTCTTGGTACTCCGTAGGTCTTTGGTGATTATATACGTCTACTGTGTTTGTATCTGTCTGTTAACCCCAATATCGTAATGAATTCAATCCTCACACCTTTCCTTTGGTGAACCATAAGTTTGTTTAATGAATCTGTGATTGCCCTTCTCCGTGGAAATATCTGCCCTGGTATCAATTTATAGGTAACACCTATAAGTGATATGATATGATATGTGTCTTTCACTTTCTGACTTACTCCAAGTCACGTGATTACCTCGAGACACATCTACGGTGCTGCAAATGGCATTGTGTCCTTTTTCTCCTTGGCGAATATTCTGTCTTAGCGAGGTCCATTTTCTGCAATGTGATTCCCCGAGGGCTGAGGATTAGCTGACCTGGGCAGCCTGACCCTGCCGGCAAGCCCTCCCCAGGTGTGCCTGGGTTGAGGTCAATATAAACAGCACTCCAGGCAGCAATAGCCCCTGCAGCTGTGCCTGACTCCATATTCTCTGCCCCGTCAGCAGTCTCGGGGCTGTGCTGGTGGGAGGGTGTGAGGGTCCACGGCTTTGTGGGTGGCCCGGTGTGAGTGGGGCTCTGCTGGACTTTCGGCAGGAGTTGCCAGGCTGCCACCTGTAAAGAAGAGGATGTGTCACACATAACTTCCACTGGAATATCTCTCCGGGCTGAGGTGAGGAAGGAAAAAAAGGAGTGGGGGCCGGGACAGGAGGGGTATCTCAGGCAGGGCAATAGAAAGCTTCCAGAAGAGCGCCCGTGGCCAGTACCATCCTGGCTGACCTGCAGGCACCAAGTTGGCCTGCGTGCTGTCGCTGGTGTGGCTCCACGGCCCTTCCTCTAGGCTTTCAAGCCCTTGTACATATTCAGGTGTTTCACCTGGGAAGGGTGGGAACAGTTAAGCAGCAGCTGGCCTGGGGCTCAGCTCACGTTTACTCACAGAGGCCTCGGCACGGTCTCCCAGCTTTGCAATGAGGATGCTCCTGGCGTGGGCGGGCGGGGCTGCTGGCTGTATGGGAGATGATTCCCCACCTCTGACCAATTTCAGAATTGTTTACCACTGGAGCAAGTGCCTTGGTAGTGTTTTCCTCTGTATAACTGTTAGGTTCAGTTTTTTTTTTTTTCTTTTTTGGTTCAAGTTAGATTTTATTCCTCATTTATGTATTTATAGATATAAGCATGGAAATAATTCATTCGTATAAATACATCAGTGTGAAAGGAAGAACTTTTTTTCTGTTTTATTTTTACATTTTATTTTTTTAAATTTTGAAATTTAATTTTAGTTATTTTTTTATACAGTAGGTTATTATTAGTTATCTATTTTATGCATAGACATGTATACAGGTCAATCCTAATCTCCCAACTCATCCCACCACAACCACCCCATGGCTTCCCCCACTTTGTGTCCATACGTTTGTTCTCTACCTCTGTGTCTCTATTTCTGCCCTGCAAACCAGTTCATCTCTACCATTTTTCTAGTTTCTACATATAGGCATTAATATACAATATTTGTTTTTCTCTTTCTGGCTTACTTCACTCTGTATGACAGTCTCTAGATCCATCAACTTCTCTACAAATGACCCAGTTTCATTCCTTTTTATGGCTGAGTAATATTCCATTTTATATATGTACCACATCTTTATCCATTCGTCTGTCTGTGGGCATTTATGTTGCTTCCATAACCTGGCTATTGTAAATAGTGCTGCAATGAACATTGTGGTGAATGTGTCTCTGTGATTTATGGTTTTCTCAGGGTATATGCCCAGAAGTGGGATTGCTGGATCCTATGGTAATTCTCTTTTTAGTTTTTTAAAGGAACCTCCATACTGTTCTCCATAGTGACTGTATCAATTTACATTCCCACCAATAGCGGAAGAGGGTTCCTTTTGTCCACACCCTCCCCAGAATTTGTTGTTTGTAGATTATCTGATGATGCCGATTCTAACAGGTGTGAGGTCTTACCTCATTGTAGTTTTTATTTGCATTTCTCTAATAATTAGTGATGTTGAGCATCTTTTCATGTGCGTCTTGGCCATCTCTGTGTCTTCTTTGAAGAAACGTCTCTTTAGATCTTCTGCCCATTTTTTGTATTGGGTTCTTTGTTTTATTAATATTAAGCTGCATGAGCTGTTTATATATATTGGAGATTAAACCTTTGTCCATTGATTCGTTTGTGAACGTTTTCGCCCATTCTGAGGGTTGCCTTTTTCCATTCCCGTTTTTTTTAACAAAGAAAGAAAGAAAGCAAAAGAAGCAGAACACTAATGTGCGTGAAATATGCCTCTTGAAACTGTCGTTTTGAAATATGGACGTCTTTTGAATTTTTTGGTCGATATATGACCCCAGGATTTGTTTTCAGGGCAGGTGTCATTTACAGGCCTGTAATGATTTGGAATATCCACTGACCATTAGCGCTGGCATTAAACCTGCAGTTGTGTGAAACGGCCACAAGGTGGCAGCAGTTCTCCCTTACCAAATCTGGTTACTAGGGCAGCAGAGCCTCAATGGAAGTCGTGTTCTAGATTGGAATGTACAACGGAATGTGCCAGGAGAAAGCCCCTCAAGTTTGTCTCACTACTTCTTGTTCGTGTTTTTAATTTAATTTTTTATTTTTTATTACAGCAAGTTTGAGTACAACGTTTAGCTTGTTGTAGGTGTGCAAGAGGTGGTTCTTTTACACATATACATATGTCTGTTCTTCCTGGGATCCTTTTCCCATGTACGTTATGACAGAATGTTGAGTAGTCTTCTCTTGGTACTCCGTAGGTCTTTGGTGATTATATACGTCTACTGTGTTTGTATATGTCTGTTAACCCCAATTACGTAATGAATTCAATCCTCACACCTTTCCTTTGGTGAACCATAAGTTTGTTTAATGAATCTGTGATTGCCCTTCTCCGTGGAAATAACTGCCCTGGTATCAATTTATAGGTAACACCTATAAGTGATATGATATGATATGTGTCTTTCACTTTCTGACTTACTCCAAGTCACGTGATTACCTCGAGACTCATCTACGGTGCTGCAAATGGCATTGTGTCCTTTTTTTCCTTGGCGAATATTCTGTCTTAGCGAGGTCCATATTCTGCAATGTGATTCCCTGAGGGCTGAGGATTAGCTGACCTGGGCAGCCTGACCCTGCCGGCAAGCCCTCCCCAGGGTTGCCTGGGTTGAGGTCAATATAAACAGCACTCCAGGCAGCAATAGCCCCTGCAGCTGTGCCTGATTCCATATTCTCTGCCCCGTCAGCAGTCTCGGGGCTGTGCTGGTGGGAGGGTGTGAGGGTCCACGGCTTTGTGGGTGGCCCGGTGTGAGTGGGGCTCTGCTGGACTTTCGGCAGGAGTTGCCAGGCTGCCACCTGTAAAGAAGAGGATGTGTCACACATAACTTCCACTGGAATATCTCTCCGGGCTGAGGTGAGGAAGGAAAAAAAGGAGTGGGGGCCGGGACAGGAGGGGTATCTCAGGCAGGGCAATAGAAAGCTTCCAGAAGAGCGCCCGTGGCCAGTACCATCCTGGCTGACCTGCAGGCACCAAGTTGGCCTGCGTGCTGTCGCTGGTGTGGCTCCACGGCCCTTCCTCTAGGCTTTCAAGCCCTTGTACATATTCAGGTGTTTCACCTGGGAAGGGTGGGAACAGTTAAGCAGCAGCTGGCCTGGGGCTCAGCTCACGTTTACTCACAGAGGCCTCGGCACGGTCTCCCAGCTTTGCAATGAGGATGCTCCTGGCGTGGGCGGGCGGGGCTGCTGGCTGTATGGGAGATGATTCCCCACCTCTGACCAATTTCAGAATTGTTTACCACTGGAGCAAGTGCCTTGGTAGTGTTTTCCTCTGTATAACTGTTAGGTTCAGTTTTTTTTTTTTTCTTTTTTGGTTCAAGTTAGATTTTATTCCTCATTTATGTATTTATAGATATAAGCATGGAAATAATTCATTCGTATAAATACATCAGTGTGAAAGGAAGAACTTTTTTTCTGTTTTATTTTTACATTTTATTTTTTTAAATTTTGAAATTTAATTTTAGTTATTTTTTTATACAGTAGGTTATTATTAGTTATCTATTTTATGCATAGACATGTATACAGGTCAATCCTAATCTCCCAACTCATCCCACCACAACCACCCCATGGCTTCCCCCACTTTGTGTCCATACGTTTGTTCTCTACCTCTGTGTCTCTATTTCTGCCCTGCAAACCAGTTCATCTCTACCATTTTTCTAGTTTCTACATATAGGCATTAATATACAATATTTGTTTTTCTCTTTCTGGCTTACTTCACTCTGTATGACAGTCTCTAGATCCATCAACTTCTCTACAATTGACCCAGTTTCATTCCTTTTTATGGCTGAGTAATATTCCATTTTATATATGTACCACATCTTTATCCATTCGTCTGTCTGTGGGCATTTATGTTGCTTCCATAACCTGGCTATTGTAAATAGTGCTGCAATGAACATTGTGGTGAATGTGTCTCTGTGATTTATGGTTTTCTCAGGGTATATGCCCAGAAGTGGGATTGCTGGATCCTATGGTAATTCTCTTTTTAGTTTTTTAAAGGAACCTCCATACTGTTCTCCATAGTGACTGTATCAATTTACATTCCCACCAATAGCGGAAGAGGGTTCCTTTTGTCCACACCCTCCCCAGAATTTGTTGTTTGTAGATTATCTGATGATGCCGATTCTAACAGGTGTGAGGTCTTACCTCATTGTAGTTTTTATTTGCATTTCTCTAATAATTAGTGATGTTGAGCATCTTTTCATGTGCGTCTTGGCCATCTCTGTGTCTTCTTTGAAGAAACGTCTCTTTAGATCTTCTGCCCATTTTTTGTATTGGGTTCTTTGTTTTATTAATATTAAGCTGCATGAGCTGTTTATATATATTGGAGATTAAACCTTTGTCCATTGATTCGTTTGTGAACGTTTTCGCCCATTCTGAGGGTTGCCTTTTTCCATTCCCGTTTTTTTTAACAAAGAAAGAAAGAAAGCAAAAGAAGCAGAACACTAATGTGCGTGAAATATGCCTCTTGAAACTGTCGTTTTGAAATATGGACGTCTTTTGAATTTTTTGGTCGATATATGACCCCAGGATTTGTTTTCAGGGCAGGTGTCATTTACAGGCCTGTAATGATTTGGAATATCCACTGACCATTAGCGCTGGCATTAAACCTGCAGTTGTGTGAAACGGCCACATGGTGGCAGCAGTTCTCCCTTACCAAATCTGGTTACTAGGGCAGCAGAGCCTCAATGGAAGTCGTGTTCTAGATTGGAATGTAGAACGGAATGTGCCAGGAGAAAGACCCTCAAGTTTGTCTCACTACTTCTTGTTCGTGTTTTTAATTTATTTTTTTATTTTTTATTACAGCAAGTTTGAGTACAACGTTTAGCATGTTGTAGGTGTGCAAGAGGTGGTTCTTTTACACATATACATATGTCTGTTCTTCCTGGGATCCTTTTCCCATGTACGTTATGACAGAATGTTGAGTAGTCTTCTCTTGGTACTCCGTAGGTCTTTGGTGATTATATACGTCTACTGTGTTTGTATATGTCTGTTAACCCCAATATCGTAATGAATTCAATCCTCACACCTTTCCTTTGGTGAACCATAAGTTTGTTTAATGAATCTGTGATTGCCCTTCTCCGTGGAAATAACTGCCCTGGTATCAATTTATAGGTAACACCTATAAGTGATATGATATGATATGTGTCTTTCACTTTCTGACTTACTCCAAGTCACGTGATTACCTCGAGACTCATCTACGGTGCTGCAAATGGCATTGTGTCCTTTTTTTCCTTGGTGAATATTCTGTCTTAGCGAGGTCCATATTCTGCAATGTGATTCCCTGAGGGCTGAGGATTAGCTGACCTGGGCAGCCTGACCCTGCCGGCAAGCCCTCCCCAGGGTTGCCTGGGTTGAAGTCAATATAAACAGCACTCCAGGCAGCAATAGCCCCTGCAGCTGTGCCTGATTCCATATTCTCTGCCCCGTCAGCAGTCTCGGGGCTGTGCTGGTGGGAGGGTGTGAGGGTCCACGGCTTTGTGGGTGGCCCGGTGTGAGTGGGGCTCTGCTGGACTTTCGGCAGGAGTTGCCAGGCTGCCACCTGTAAAGAAGAGGATGTGTCACCCATAACTTCCACTGGAATATCTCTCCGGGCTGAGGTGAGGAAGGAAAAAAAGGAGTGGGGGCCGGGACAAGAGGGGTATCTCAGGCAGGGAAATAGAAAGCTTCCAGAAGAGCGCCCGTGGCCAGTACCATCCTGGCTGACCTGCAGGCACCAAGTTGGCCTGCGTGCTGTCGCTGGTGTGGCTCCACGGCCCTTCCTCTAGGCTTTCAAGCCCTTGTACATATTCAGGAGTTTCACCTGGGAAGGGTGGGAACAGTTCAGCAGCATCTGGCCTGGGGCTCAGCTCACGTTTACTCACAGAGGCCTTGGCACGGTCTCCCAGCTTTGCAATGAGGATGCTCCTTGCGTGGGCGGGCGGGTCTGCTGGCTGTATGGGAGATGATTCCCCACCTCTGACCAATTTCAGAATTGTTTACCAGTGGAGCAAGTGCCTTGGTAGTGTTTTCCTCTGTATAACTGTTAGGTTCATTTTTTTTTTCTTTTTTGGTTCAAGTTAGATTTTATTCCTCATTTATGTATTTATAGATATAAGCATGGAAATAATTCATTCGTATAAATACATCAGTGTGAATGGAAGAACTTTTTTTCTGTTTTATTTTTACATTTTATTTTTTAAAATTTTGAAATTTAATTTTAGTTATTTTTTTATACAGTAGGTTATTATTAGTTATCTATTTTATGCATAGACATGTATACAGGTCAATCCTAATCTCCCAACTCATCCCACCACCACCACCCCATGGCTTCCCCCACTTTGTGTCCATACGTTTGTTCTCTACCTCTGTGTCTCTATTTCTGCCCTGAAAACCAGTTCATCTCTACCATTTTTCTAGTTTCCACATATAGGCATTAATATACAATATTTGTTTTTCTCTTTCTGGCTTACTTCACTCTGTATGACAGTCTCTAGATCCATCAACTTCTCTACAAATGACCCAGTTTCATTCCTTTTTATGGCTGAGTAATATTCCATTTTGTATATGTACCACATCTTTATCCATTCGTCTGTCTGTGGGCATTTAGGTTGCTTCCATTACCTGGCTATTGTAAATAGTGCTGCAATGAACATTGTGGTGAATGTGTCTCTGTGATTTATGGTTTTCTCTGGGTATATGCCCAGAAGTGGGATTGCTGGATCCTATGGTAATTCTCTTTTTAGTTTTTTAAAGGAACCTCCATACTGTTCTCCATAGTGACTGTATCAATTTACATTCCCACCAATAGCGGAAGAGGGTTCCTTTTGTCCACACCGTCCCCAGAATTTGTTGATTGTAGATTATCTGATGATGCCGATTCTAACAGGTGTGAGGTCTTACCTCATTGTAGTTTTGATTTGCATTTCTCTAATAATTAGTGATGTTGAGCAGCTTTTCATGTGCGTCTTGGCCATCTCTGTGTCTTCTTTGAAGAAACGTCTCTTTAGATCTTCTGCCCATTTTTGTATTGGGTTGTTTGTTTTATTAATATTAAGCTGCATGAGCTGTTTATATATATTGGAGATTAAACCTTTGTCCATTGATTCGTTTGTGAACGTTTTCGCCCATTCTGAGGGTTGCCTTTCTCCATTCCCGTTTCTTTTAACAAAGAAAGAAAGCAAAAGAAGCAGAACACTAATGTGCGTGAAATATGCCTCTTGAAACTGTGGTTTTGAAATATGGACGTCTTTTGAATTTTTTGGTCGATATATGACCCCAGGATTTGTTTTCAGGGCAGGTGTCATTTACAGGCCTGTAATGATTTGGAATATCCACTGACCATTAGTGCTGGCATTAAACCTGCAGTTGTGTGAAACGGCCACAAGGTGGCAGCAGTTCTCCCTTACCAACTCTGGTTACTAGGGCAGCAGAGCCTCAATGGAAGTCGTGTTCTAGATTGGAATGTACAACGGAATATGCCAGGAGAAAGCCCCTCAAGTTTGTCTCACTACTTCTTGTTCGTGTTTTTAATTTAATTTTTTATTTTTTATTACAGCAAGTTTGAGTACAACGTTTAGCTTGTTGTAGGTGTGCAAGAGGTGGTTCTTTTACACATATACATATGTCTGTTCTTCAGGGATCCTTTTCCCATGTACGTTATGACAGAATGTTGAGTAGTCTTCTCTTGGTACTCCGTAGGTCTTTGGTGATTATATACGTCTACTGTGTTTGTATCTGTCTGTTAACACGAATATCGTAATGAATTCAATCCTCACACCTTTCCTTTGGTGAACCATAAGTTTGTTTAATGAATCTGTGATTGCCCTTCTCCGTGGAAATATCTGTCCTGGTATCAATTTATACGTAACACCTATAAGTGATATGATATGATATGTGTCTTTCACTTTCTGACTTACTCCATGTCATGTGATTACCTCGAGACTCATCTACGGTGCTGCAAATGGCATTGTGTCCTTTTTTTCCTTGGCGAATATTCTGTCTTAGCGAGGTCCATATTCTGCAATGTGATTCCCTGAGGGCTGAGGATTAGCTGACCTGGGCAGCCTGACACTGCCGGCAAGCCCTCCCCAGGTGTGCCTGGGTTGAGGTCAATATAAACAGCACTCCAGGCAGCAATAGCCCCTGCAGCTGTGCCTGACTCCATATTCTCTTCCCCGTCAGCAGTCTCGGGGCTGTGCTGGTGGGAGGGTGTGAGGGTCCACGGCTTTGTGGGTGGCCCGGTGTGAGTGGGGCTCTGCTGGACTTTCGGCAGGAGTTGCCAGGCTGCCACCTGTAAAGAAGAGGATGTGTCACCCATAACTTCCACTGGAATACCTCTCCAGGCTGAGGTGAGGATGGAAAAAAAGGAGTGGGGGCCGGGACAGGAGGGGTATCTTAGGCAGGGCAATAGAAATCTTCCAGAAGAGCGCCCGTGGCCAGTACCATCCTGGCTGACCTGCAGGCACCAAGTTGGCCTGCGTGCTGTCGCTGGTGTGGCTCCACGGCCCTTCCTCTAGGCTTTCAAGCCCTTGTACATATTCAGGTGTTTCACCTGGGAAGGGTGGGAACAGTTAAGCAGCAGCTGGCCTGGGGCTCAGCTCACGTTTACTCACAGAGGCCTCGGCACGGTCTCCCAGCTTTGCAATGAGGATGCTCCTGGCGTGGGCGGGCGGGGCTGCTGGCTGTATGGGAGATGATTCCCCACCTCTGACCAATTTCAGAATTGTTTACCACTGGAGCAAGTGCCTTGGTAGTGTTTTCCTCTGTATAACTGTTAGGTTCAGTTTTTTTTTTTTTCTTTTTTGGTTCAAGTTAGATTTTATTCCTCATTTATGTATTTATAGATATAAGCATGGAAATAATTCATTCGTATAAATACATCAGTGTGAAAGGAAGAACTTTTTTTCTGTTTTATTTTTACATTTTATTTTTTAAAATTTTGAAATTTAATTTTAGTTATTTTTTTATACAGTAGGTTATTATTAGTTATCTATTTTATGCATAGACATGTATACAGGTCAATCCTAATCTCCCAACTCATCCCACCACAACCACCCCATGGCTTCCCCCACTTTGTGTCCATACGTTTGTTCTCTACCTCTGTGTCTCTATTTCTGCCCTGCAAACCAGTTCATCTCTACCATTTTTCTAGTTTCTACATATAGGCATTAATATACAATATTTGTTTTTCTCTTTCTGGCTTACTTCACTCTGTATGACAGTCTCTAGATCCATCAACTTCTCTACAAATGACCCAGTTTCATTCCTTTTTATGGCTGAGTAATATTCCATTTTATATATGTACCACATCTTTATCCATTCGTCTGTCTGTGGGCATTTATGTTGCTTCCATAACCTGGCTATTGTAAATAGTGCTGCAATGAACATTGTGGTGAATGTGTCTCTGTGATTTATGGTTTTCTCAGGGTATATGCCCAGAAGTGGGATTGCTGGATCCTATGGTAATTCTCTTTTTAGTTTTTTAAAGGAACCTCCATACTGTTCTCCATAGTGACTGTATCAATTTACATTCCCACCAATAGCGGAAGAGGGTTCCTTTTGTCCACACCCTCCCCAGAATTTGTTGTTTGTAGATTATCTGATGATGCCGATTCTAACAGGTGTGAGGTCTTACCTCATTGTAGTTTTTATTTGCATTTCTCTAATAATTAGTGATGTTGAGCATCTTTTCATGTGCGTCTTGGCCATCTCTGTGTCTTCTTTGAAGAAACGTCTCTTTAGATCTTCTGCCCATTTTTGTATTGGGTTGTTTGTTTTATTAATATTAAGCTGCATGAGCTGTTTATATATATTGGAGATTAAACCTTTGTCCATTGATTCGTTTGTGAACGTTTTCGCCCATTCTGAGGGTTGCCTTTTTCCATTCCCGTTTTTTTTAACAAAGAAAGAAAGAAAGCAAAAGAAGCAGAACACTAATGTGCGTGAAATATGCCTCTTGAAACTGTCGTTTTGAAATATGGACGTCTTTTGAATTTTTTGGTCGATATATGACCCCAGGATTTGTTTTCAGGGCAGGTGTCATTTACAGGCCTGTAATGATTTGGAATATCCACTGACCATTAGCGCTGGCATTAAACCTGCAGTTGTGTGAAACGGCCACATGGTGGCAGCAGTTCTCCCTTACCAAATCTGGTTACTAGGGCAGCAGAGCCTCAATGGAAGTCGTGTTCTAGATTGGAATGTAGAACGGAATGTGCCAGGAGAAAGACCCTCAAGTTTGTCTCACTACTTCTTGTTCGTGTTTTTAATTTATTTTTTTATTTTTTATTACAGCAAGTTTGAGTACAACGTTTAGCATGTTGTAGGTGTGCAAGAGGTGGTTCTTTTACACATATACATATGTCTGTTCTTCCTGGGATCCTTTTCCCATGTACGTTATGACAGAATGTTGAGTAGTCTTCTCTTGGTACTCCGTAGGTCTTTGGTGATTATATACGTCTACTGTGTTTGTATATGTCTGTTAACCCCAATATCGTAATGAATTCAATCCTCACACCTTTCCTTTGGTGAACCATAAGTTTGTTTAATGAATCTGTGATTGCCCTTCTCCGTGGAAATAACTGCCCTGGTATCAATTTATAGGTAACACCTATAAGTGATATGATATGATATGTGTCTTTCACTTTCTGACTTACTCCAAGTCACGTGATTACCTCGAGACTCATCTACGGTGCTGCAAATGGCATTGTGTCCTTTTTTTCCTTGGTGAATATTCTGTCTTAGCGAGGTCCATATTCTGCAATGTGATTCCCTGAGGGCTGAGGATTAGCTGACCTGGGCAGCCTGACCCTGCCGGCAAGCCCTCCCCAGGGTTGCCTGGGTTGAAGTCAATATAAACAGCACTCCAGGCAGCAATAGCCCCTGCAGCTGTGCCTGATTCCATATTCTCTGCCCCGTCAGCAGTCTCGGGGCTGTGCTGGTGGGAGGGTGTGAGGGTCCACGGCTTTGTGGGTGGCCCGGTGTGAGTGGGGCTCTGCTGGACTTTCGGCAGGAGTTGCCAGGCTGCCACCTGTAAAGAAGAGGATGTGTCACCCATAACTTCCACTGGAATATCTCTCCGGGCTGAGGTGAGGAAGGAAAAAAAGGAGTGGGGGCCGGGACAAGAGGGGTATCTCAGGCAGGGAAATAGAAAGCTTCCAGAAGAGCGCCCGTGGCCAGTACCATCCTGGCTGACCTGCAGGCACCAAGTTGGCCTGCGTGCTGTCGCTGGTGTGGCTCCACGGCCCTTCCTCTAGGCTTTCAAGCCCTTGTACATATTCAGGTGTTTCACCTGGGAAGGGTGGGAACAGTTCAGCAGCATCTGGCCTGGGGCTCAGCTCACGTTTACTCACAGAGGCCTTGGCACGGTCTCCCAGCTTTGCAATGAGGATGCTCCTTGCGTGGGCGGGCGGGTCTGCTGGCTGTATGGGAGATGATTCCCCACCTCTGACCAATTTCAGAATTGTTTACCAGTGGAGCAAGTGCCTTGGTAGTGTTTTCCTCTGTATAACTGTTAGGTTCATTTTTTTTTTCTTTTTTGGTTCAAGTTAGATTTTATTCCTCATTTATGTATTTATAGATATAAGCATGGAAATAATTCATTCGTATAAATACATCAGTGTGAATGGAAGAACTTTTTTTCTGTTTTATTTTTACATTTTATTTTTTAAAATTTTGAAATTTAATTTTAGTTATTTTTTTATACAGTAGGTTATTATTAGTTATCTATTTTATGCATAGACATGTATACAGGTCAATCCTAATCTCCCAACTCATCCCACCACCACCACCCCATGGCTTCCCCCACTTTGTGTCCATACGTTTGTTCTCTACCTCTGTGTCTCTATTTCTGCCCTGCAAACCAGTTCATCTCTACCATTTTTCTAGGTTCCACATTTAGGCATTAATATACAATATTTGTTTTTCTCTTTCTGGCTTACTTCACTCTGTATGACAGTCTCTAGATCCATCAACTTCTCTACAAATGACCCAGTTTCATTCCTTTTTATGGCTGAGTAATATTCCATTTTATATATGTACCACATCTTTATCCATTCGTCTGTCTGTGGGCATTTATGTTGCTTCCATAACCTGGCTATTGTAAATAGTGCTGCAATGAACATTGTGGTGAATGTGTCTCTGTGATTTATGGTTTTCTCTGGGTATATGCCCAGAAGTGGGATTGCTGGATCCTATGGTAATTCTCTTTTTAGTTTTTTAAAGGAACCTCCATTCTCTTCTCCATAGTGACTGTATCAATTTACATTCCCACCAATAGCGGAAGAGGGTTCCTTTTGTCCACACCCTCCCCAGAATTTGTTGTTTGTAGATTATCTGATGTTGCCGATTCTAACAGGTGTGAGGTCTTACCTCATTGTAGTTTTGATTTGCATTTCTCTAATAATTAGTGATGTTGAGCAGCTTTTCATGTGCGTCTTGGCCATCTCTGTGTCTTCTTTGAAGAAACGTCTCTTTAGATCTTCTGCCCATTTTTGTATTGGGTTGTTTGTTTTATTAATATTAAGCTGCATGAGCTGTTTATATATATTGGAGATTAAACCTTTGTCCATTGATTCGTTTGTGAACGTTTTCGCCCATTCTGAGGGTTGCCTTTTTCCATTCCCGTTTTTTTTAACAAAGAAAGAAAGAAAGCAAAAGAAGCAGAACACTAATGTGCGTGAAATATGCCTCTTGAAACTGTCGTTTTGAAATATGGACGTCTTTTGAATTTTTTGGTCGATATATGACCCCAGGATTTGTTTTCAGGGCAGGTGTCATTTACAGGCCTGTAATGATTTGGAATATCCACTGACCATTAGCGCTGGCATTAAACCTGCAGTTGTGTGAAACGGCCACAAGGTGGCAGCAGTTCTCCCTTACCAAATCTGGTTACTAGGGCAGCAGAGCCTCAATGGAAGTCCTGTTCTAGATTGGAATGTAGAACGGAATGTGCCAGGAGAAAGCCCCTCAAGTTTGTCTCACTACTTCTTGTTCGTGTTTTTAATTTAATTTTTTATTTTTTATTACAGCAAGTTTGAGTACAACGTTTAGCTTGTTGTAGGTGTGCAAGAGGTGGTTCTTTTACACATATACATATGTCTGTTCTTCCTGGGATCCTTTTCCCATGTACGTTATGACAGAATGTTGAGTAGTCTTCTCTTGGTACTCCGTAGGTCTTTGGTGATTATATACGTCTACTGTGTTTGTATCTGTCTGTTAACACGAATATCGTAATGAATTCAATCCTCACACCTTTCCTTTGGTGAACCATAAGTTTGTTTAATGAATCTGTGATTGCCCTTCTCCGTGGAAATATCTGCCCTGGTATCAATTTATAGGTAACACCTATAAGTGATATGATATGATATGATATGTGTCTTTCACTTTCTGACTTACTCCAAGTCACGTGATTACCTCGAGACTCATCTACGGTGCTGCAAATGGCATTGTGTCCTTTTTTTCCTTGGCGAATATTCTGTCTTAGCGAGGTCCATATTCTGCAATGTGATTCCCTGAGGGCTGAGGATTAGCTGACCTGGGCAGCCTGACCCTGCCGGCAAGCCCTCCCCAGGTGTGCCTGGGTTGAGGTCAATATAAACAGCACTCCAGGCAGCAATAGCCCCTGCAGCTGTGCCTGACTCCATATTCTCTGCCCCGTCAGCAGTCTCGGGGCTGTGCTGGTGGGAGGGTGTGTGGTTCCACGGCTTTGTGGGTGGCCCGGTGTGAGTGGGGCTCTGCTGGACTTTCGGCAGGAGTTGCCAGGCTGCCACCTGTAAAGAAGAGGATGTGTCACCCATAACTTCCACTAGAATACCTCTCCAGGCTGAGGTGAGGAAGGAAAAAAAGGAGTGGGGGCCGGGACAGGAGGGGTATCTCAGGCAGGGCAATAGAAAGCTTCCAGAAGAGCGCCCGTGGCCAGTACCATCCTGGCTGACCTGCAGGCACCAAGTTGGCCTGCGTGCTGTCGCTGGTGTGTCACCACGGCCCTTCCTCTAGGCTTTCAAGCCCTTTTACATATTCAGGTGTTTCACCTGGGAAGGGTGGGAACAGTTCAGCAGCAGCTGGCCTGGGGCTCAGCTCACGTTTACTCACAGAGGCCTCGGCACGGTCTCCCAGCTTTGCAATGAGGATGCTCCTGGCGTGGGCGGGCGAGGCTGCTGGCTGTATGGGAGATGATTCCCCACCTCTGACCAATTTCAGATTTGTTTACCACTGGAGCAAGTGCCTTGGTAGTGTTCCTCTGTATAACTGTTAGGTTCAGTTTTTTTTTTTTTTCTTTTTTGGTTCAAGTTAGAATTTATTCCTCATTTATGTATTTATAGATATAAGCATGGAAATAATTCATTCGTATAAATACATCAGTGTGAATGGAAGAACTTTTTTTCTGTTTTATTTTTACATTTTATTTTTTAAAATTTTGAAATTTAATTTTAGTTATTTTTTTATACAGTAGGTTATTATTAGTTATCTATTTTATGCATAGACATGTATACAGGTCAATCCTAATCTCCCAACTCATCCCACCACCACCACCCCATGGCTTCCCCCACTTTGTGTCCATACGTTTGTTCTCCACCTCTGTGTCTCTATTTCTGCCCTGCAAACCAGTTCATCTCTACCATTTTTCTAGGTTCTACATATAGGCATTAATATACAATATTTGTTTTTCTCTTTCTGGCTTACTTCACTCTGTATGACAGTCTCTAGATCCATCAACTTCTCTACAAGTGACCCAGTTTCATTCCTTTTTATGGCTGAGTAATATTCCATTTTATATATGTACCACATCTTTATCCATTCGTCTGTCTGTGGGCATTTATGTTGCTTCCATAACCTGGCTATTGTAAATAGTGCTGCAATGAACATTGTGGTGAATGTGTCTCTGTGATTTATGGTTTTCTCAGGGTATATGCCCAGAAGTGGGATTGCTGGATCCTATGGTAATTCTCTTTTTAGTTTTTTAAAGGAACCTCCATACTGTTCTCCATAGTGACTGTATCAATTTACATTCCCACCAATAGCGGAAGAGGGTTCCTTTTGTCCACACCCTCCCCAGAATTTGTTGTTTGTAGATTATCTGATGATGCCGATTCTAACAGGTGTGAGGTCTTACCTCATTGTAGTTTTGATTTGCATTTCTCTAATAATTAGTGATGTTGAGCAGCTTTTCATGTGCGTCTTGGCCATCTCTTTGTATTCTTTGAAGAAACGTCTCTTTAGATCTTCTGCCCATTTTTGTATTGGGTTGTTTGTTTTATTAATATTAAGCTGCATGAGCTGTTTATATATATTGGAGATTAAACCTTTGTCCATTGATTCGTTTGTGAACGTTTTCGCCCATTCTGAGGGTTGCATTTTTCCATTCCCGTTTTTTTTAACAAAGAAAGAAAGAAAGCAAAAGAAGCAGAACACTAATGTGCGTGAAATATGCCTCTTGAAACTGTCGTTTTGAAACATGGACGTCTTTTGAATTTTTTGGTCGATATATGACCCCAGGATTTGTTTTCAGGGCAGGTGTCATTTACAGGCCTGTAATGATTTGGAATATCCACTGACCATTAGCGCTGGCATTAAACCTGCAGTTGTGTGAAACGGCCACAAGGTGGCAGCAGTTCTCCCTAACCAAATCTGGTTACTAGGGCAGCAGAGCCTCAATGGAAGTCGTGTTCTAGATTGGAATGTAGAACGGAATGTGCCAGGAGAAAGCCCCTCAAGTTTGTCTCACTACTTCTTGTTCGTGTTTTTAATTTAATTTTTTATTTTTTATTACAGCAAGTTTGAGTACAACGTTTAGCATGTTGTAGGTGTGCAAGAGGTGGTTCTTTTACACATATACATATGTCTGTTCTTCCTGGGATCCTTTTCCCATGTACGTTATGACAGAATGTTGAGTAGTCTTCTCTTGGTACTCCGTAGGTCTTTGGTGATTATATACGTCTACTGTGTTTGTATATGTCTGTTAACCCCAATATCGTAATGAATTCAATCCTCACACCTTTCCTTTGGTGAACCATAAGTTTGTTTATTGAATCTGTGATTGCCCTTCTCCGTTTAAATAACTGCCCTGGTATCAATTTATAGGTAACACCTATAAGTGATATGATATGATATGTGTCTTTCACTTTCTGACTTACTCCAAGTCACGTGATTACCTCGAGACTCATCTACGGTGCTGCAAATGGCATTGTGTCCTTTTTTTCCTTGGCGAATATTCTGTCTTAGCGAGGTCCATATTCTGCAATGTGATTCCCTGAGGGCTGAGGATTAGCTGACCTGGGCAGCCTGACCCTGCAGGCAAGCCCTCCCCAGGGTTGCCTGGGTTGAGGTCAATATAAACAGCACTCCAGGCAGCAATAGCCCCTGCAGCTGTGCCTGATTCCATATTCTCTGCCCCGTCAGCAGTCTCGGGGCTGTGCTGGTGGGAGGGTGTGATGGTCCACGGCTTTGTGGGTGGCCCTGTGTGAGTGGGGCTCTGCTGGACTTTCTGCAGGAGTTGCCAGGCTGCCACCTGTAAAGAAGAGGATGTGTCACCCATAACTTCCACTGGAATATCTCTGCGGGCTGAGGTGAGGAAGGAAAAAAAGGATTGGGGGCCGGGACAGGAGGGGTATCTCAGGCAGGGCAATAGAAAGCTTCCAGAAGAGCGCCCGTGGCCAGTACCATCCTGGCTGACCTGCAGGCACCAAGTTGGCCTGCGTGCTGTCGCTGGTGTGGCTCCACGGCCCTTCCTCTAGGCTTTCAAGCCCTTGTACATATTCAGGTGTTTCACCTGGGAAGGGTGGGAAGAGTTCAGCAGCATCTGGCCTGGGGCTCAGCTCACGTTTACTCACAGAGGCCTCGGCACGGTCTCCCAGCTTTGCAATGAGGATGCTCGTTGCGTGGGCGGGCGGGGCTGCTGGCTGTATGGGAGATGATTCCCCACCTCTGACCAATTTCAGAATTGTTTACCACTGGAGCAAGTGCCTTGGTAGTGTTTTCCTCTGTATAACTGTTAGGTTCAGTTTTTTTTTTCTTTTTTGGTTCAAGTTAGATTTTATTCCTCATTTATGTATTTATAGATATAAGCATGGAAATAATTCATTCGTATAAATACATCAGTGTGAATGGAAGAACTTTTTTTCTGTTTTATTTTTACATTTTATTTTTTAAAATTTTGAAATTTAATTTTAGTTATTTTTTTATACAGTAGGTTATTATTAGTTATCTATTTTATGCATAGACATGTATACAGGTCAATCCTAATCTCCCAACTCATCCCACCACCACCACCCCATGGCTTCCCCCACTTTGTGTCCATATGTTTGTTCTCTACCTCTGTGTCTCTATTTCTGCCCTGCAAACCAGTTCATCTCTACCATTTTTCTAGGTTCCACATTTAGGCATTAATATACAATATTTGTTTTTCTCTTTCTGGCTTACTTCACTCTGTATGACAGTCTCTAGATCCATCAACTTCTCTACAAATGACCCAGTTTCATTCCTTTTTATGGCTGAGTAATATTCCATTTTATATATGTACCACATCTTTATCCATTCGTCTGTCTGTGGGCATTTATATTGCTTCCATAACCTGGCTATTGTAAATAGTGC
The DNA here is from genome assembly GCF_964165515.1 of Mesoplodon bidens. Lineage (NCBI taxonomy): Eukaryota > Metazoa > Chordata > Mammalia > Artiodactyla > Ziphiidae > Mesoplodon > Mesoplodon bidens. The sequence continues at coordinate 33,156 of NW_027671837.1, forward strand.
TGCAATGAACATTGTGGTGAATGTGTCTCTGTGATTTATGGTTTTCTCTGGGTATATGCCCAGAAGTGGGATTGCTGGATCCTATGGTAATTCTCTTTTTAGTTTTTTAAAGGAACCTCCATTCTCTTCTCCATAGTGACTGTATCAATTTACATTCCCACCAATAGCGGAAGAGGGTTCCTTTTGTCCACACCCTCCCCAGAATTTGTTGTTTGTAGATTATCTGATGTTGCCGATTCTAACAGGTGTGAGGTCTTACCTCATTGTAGTTTTGATTTGCATTTCTCTAATAATTAGTGATGTTGAGCAGCTTTTCATGTGCGTCTTGGCCATCTCTGTGTCTTCTTTGAAGAAACGTCTCTTTAGATCTTCTGCCCATTTTTGTATTGGGTTGTTTGTTTTATTAATATTAAGCTGCATGAGCTGTTTATATATATTGGAGATTAAACCTTTGTCCATTGATTCGTTTGTGAACGTTTTCGCCCATTCTGAGGGTTGCCTTTTTCCATTCCCGTTTTTTTTAACAAAGAAAGAAAGAAAGCAAAAGAAGCAGAACACTAATGTGCGTGAAATATGCCTCTTGAAACTGTCGTTTTGAAATATGGACGTCTTTTGAATTTTTTGGTCGATATATGACCCCAGGATTTGTTTTCAGGGCAGGTGTCATTTACAGGCCTGTAATGATTTGGAATATCCACTGACCATTAGCGCTGGCATTAAACCTGCAGTTGTGTGAAACGGCCACAAGGTGGCAGCAGTTCTCCCTTACCAAATCTGGTTACTAGGGCAGCAGAGCCTCAATGGAAGTCGTGTTCTAGATTAGAATGTAGAACGGAATGTGCCAGGAGAAAGCCCCTCAAGTTTGTCTCACTACTTCTTGTTCGTGTTTTTAATTTAATTTTTTATTTTTTATTACAGCAAGTTTGAGTACAACGTTTAGCTTGTTGTAGGTGTGCAAGAGGTGGTTCTTTTACACATATACATATGTCTGTTCTTCCTGGGATCCTTTTCCCATGTACGTTATGACAGAATGTTGAGTAGTCTTCTCTTGGTACTCCGTAGGTCTTTGGTGATTATATACGTCTACTGTGTTTCTATCTGTCTGTTAACCCCAATATCGTAATGAATTCAATCCTCACACCTTTCCTTTGGTGAACCATAAGTTTGTTTAATGAATCTGTGATTGCCCTTCTCCGTGGAAATATCTGCCCTGTTATCAATTTATAGGTAACACCTATAAGTGATATGATATGATATGTGTCTTTCACTTTCTGACTTACTCCAAGTCACGTGATTACCTCGAGACTCATCTACGGTGCTGCAAATGGCATTGTGTCCTTTTTTTCCTTGGCGAATATTCTGTCTTAGCGAGGTCCATATTCTGCAATGTGATTCCCTGAGGGCTGAGGATTAGCTGACCTGGGCAGCCTGACCCTGCCGGCAAGCCCTCCCCAGGTGTGCCTGGGTTGAGGTCAATATAAACAGCACTCCAGGCAGCAATAGCCCCTGCAGCTGTGCCTGACTCCATATTCTCTGCCCCGTCAGCAGTCTCGGGGCTGTGCTGGTGGGAGGGTGTGAGGGTCCACGGCTTTGTGGGTGGCCCGGTGTGAGTGGGGCTCTGCTGGACTTTCGGCAGGAGTTGCCAGGGTGCCACCTGTAAAGAAGAGGATGTGTCACCCATAACTTCCACTGGAATATCTCTCCGGGCAGAGGTGAGGAAGGAAAAAAAGGAGTGAGGGCCGGGACAGGAGGGGTATCTCAGGCAGGGCAATAGAAAGCTTCCAGAGGAGCGCCCGTGGCCAGTACCATCCTGGCTGACCTGCAGGCACCAAGTTGGCCTGCATGCTGTCGCTGGTGTGGCTCCACGGCCCTTCCTCTAGGCTTTCAAGCCCTTGTACATATTCAGGTGTTTCACCTGGGAAGGGTGGGAAGAGTTCAGCACCATCTGGCCTGGGGCTCAGCTCACGTATACTCACAGAGGCCTCGGCTCGGTCTCCCAGCTTTGCAATGAGGATGCTCCTTGCGTGGGCGGGCGGGGCTGCTGGCTGTATGGGAGATGATTCCCCACCTCTGACCAATTTCAGAATTGTTTACCACTGGAGCAAGTGCCTTGGTAGTGTTTTCCTCTGTATAACTGTTAGGTTCAGTTTTTTTTTTTTCTTTTTGGTTCAAGTTAGATTTTATTCCTCATTTATGTATTTATAGATATAAGCATGGAAATAATTCATTCGTATAAATACATCAGTGTGAATGGAAGAACTTTTTTTCTGTTTTATTTTTACATTTTATTTTTTAAAATTTTGAAATTTAATTTTAGTTATTTTTTTATACAGTAGGTTATTATTAGTTATCTATTTTATGCATAGACATGTATACAGGTCAATCCTAATCTCCCAACTCATCCCACCACCACCACCCCATGGCTTCCCCCACTTTGTGTCCATACGTTTGTTCTCTACCTCTGTGTCTCTATTTCTGCCCTGCAAACCAGTTCATCTCTACCATTTTTCTAGGTTCCACATTTAGGCATTAATATACAATATTTGTTTTTCTCTTTCTGGCTTACTTCACTCTGTATGACAGTCTCTAGATCCATCAACTTCTCTACAAATGACCCAGTTTCATTCCTTTTTATGGCTGAGTAATATTCCATTTTATATATGTACCACATCTTTATCCATTCGTCTGTCTGTGGGCATTTATGTTGCTTCCATAACCTGGCTATTGTAAATAGTGCTGCAATGAACATTGTGGTGAATGTGTCTCTGTGATTTATGGTTTTCTCTGGGTATATGCCCAGAAGTGGGATTGCTGGATCCTATGGTAATTCTCTTTTTAGTTTTTTAAAGGAACCTCCATTCTCTTCTCCATAGTGACTGTATCAATTTACATTCCCACCAATAGCGGAAGAGGGTTCCTTTTGTCCACACCCTCCCCAGAATTTGTTGTTTGTAGATTATCTGATGTTGCCGATTCTAACAGGTGTGAGGTCTTACCTCATTGTAGTTTTGATTTGCATTTCTCTAATAATTAGTGATGTTGAGCAGCTTTTCATGTGCGTCTTGGCCATCTCTGTGTCTTCTTTGAAGAAACGTCTCTTTAGATCTTCTGCCCATTTTTGTATTGGGTTGTTTGTTTTATTAATATTAAGCTGCATGAGCTGTTTATATATATTGGAGATTAAACCTTTGTCCATTGATTCGTTTGTGAACGTTTTCGCCCATTCTGAGGGTTGCCTTTTTCCATTCCCGTTTTTTTTAACAAAGAAAGAAAGAAAGCAAAAGAAGCAGAACACTAATGTGCGTGAAATATGCCTCTTGAAACTGTCGTTTTGAAATATGGACGTCTTTTGAATTTTTTGGTCGATATATGACCCCAGGATTTGTTTTCAGGGCAGGTGTCATTTACAGGCCTGTAATGATTTGGAATATCCACTGACCATTAGCGCTGGCATTAAACCTGCAGTTGTGTGAAACGGCCACAAGGTGGCAGCAGTTCTCCCTTACCAAATCTGGTTACTAGGGCAGCAGAGCCTCAATGGAAGTCCTGTTCTAGATTGGAATGTAGAACGGAATGTGCCAGGAGAAAGCCCCTCAAGTTTGTCTCACTACTTCTTGTTCGTGTTTTTAATTTAATTTTTTATTTTTTATTACAGCAAGTTTGAGTACAACGTTTAGCTTGTTGTAGGTGTGCAAGAGGTGGTTCTTTTACACATATACATATGTCTGTTCTTCCTGGGATCCTTTTCCCATGTACGTTATGACAGAATGTTGAGTAGTCTTCTCTTGGTACTCCGTAGGTCTTTGGTGATTATATACGTCTACTGTGTTTGTATCTGTCTGTTAACACGAATATCGTAATGAATTCAATCCTCACACCTTTCCTTTGGTGAACCATAAGTTTGTTTAATGAATCTGTGATTGCCCTTCTCCGTGGAAATATCTGCCCTGGTATCAATTTATAGGTAACACCTATAAGTGATATGATATGATATGATATGTGTCTTTCACTTTCTGACTTACTCCAAGTCACGTGATTACCTCGAGACTCATCTACGGTGCTGCAAATGGCATTGTGTCCTTTTTTTCCTTGGCGAATATTCTGTCTTAGCGAGGTCCATATTCTGCAATGTGATTCCCTGAGGGCTGAGGATTAGCTGACCTGGGCAGCCTGACCCTGCCGGCAAGCCCTCCCCAGGTGTGCCTGGGTTGAGGTCAATATAAACAGCACTCCAGGCAGCAATAGCCCCTGCAGCTGTGCCTGACTCCATATTCTCTGCCCCGTCAGCAGTCTCGGGGCTGTGCTGGTGGGAGGGTGTGTGGTTCCACGGCTTTGTGGGTGGCCCGGTGTGAGTGGGGCTCTGCTGGACTTTCGGCAGGAGTTGCCAGGCTGCCACCTGTAAAGAAGAGGATGTGTCACCCATAACTTCCACTAGAATACCTCTCCAGGCTGAGGTGAGGAAGGAAAAAAAGGAGTGGGGGCCGGGACAGGAGGGGTATCTCAGGCAGGGCAATAGAAAGCTTCCAGAAGAGCGCCCGTGGCCAGTACCATCCTGGCTGACCTGCAGGCACCAAGTTGGCCTGCGTGCTGTCGCTGGTGTGTCACCACGGCCCTTCCTCTAGGCTTTCAAGCCCTTTTACATATTCAGGTGTTTCACCTGGGAAGGGTGGGAACAGTTCAGCAGCAGCTGGCCTGGGGCTCAGCTCACGTTTACTCACAGAGGCCTCGGCACGGTCTCCCAGCTTTGCAATGAGGATGCTCCTGGCGTGGGCGGGCGAGGCTGCTGGCTGTATGGGAGATGATTCCCCACCTCTGACCAATTTCAGATTTGTTTACCACTGGAGCAAGTGCCTTGGTAGTGTTCCTCTGTATAACTGTTAGGTTCAGTTTTTTTTTTTTTTCTTTTTTGGTTCAAGTTAGAATTTATTCCTCATTTATGTATTTATAGATATAAGCATGGAAATAATTCATTCGTATAAATACATCAGTGTGAATGGAAGAACTTTTTTTCTGTTTTATTTTTACATTTTATTTTTTAAAATTTTGAAATTTAATTTTAGTTATTTTTTTATACAGTAGGTTATTATTAGTTATCTATTTTATGCATAGACATGTATACAGGTCAATCCTAATCTCCCAACTCATCCCACCACCACCACCCCATGGCTTCCCCCACTTTGTGTCCATACGTTTGTTCTCCACCTCTGTGTCTCTATTTCTGCCCTGCAAACCAGTTCATCTCTACCATTTTTCTAGGTTCTACATATAGGCATTAATATACAATATTTGTTTTTCTCTTTCTGGCTTACTTCACTCTGTATGACAGTCTCTAGATCCATCAACTTCTCTACAAATGACCCAGTTTCATTCCTTTTTATGGCTGAGTAATATTCCATTTTATATATGTACCACATCTTTATCCATTCGTCTGTCTGTGGGCATTTATGTTGCTTCCATAACCTGGCTATTGTAAATAGTGCTGCAATGAACATTGTGGTGAATGTGTCTCTCTGATTTATGGTTTTCTCAGGGTATATGCCCAGAAGTGGGATTGCTGGATCCTATGGTAATTCTCATTTTAGTTTTTTAAAGGAACCTCCATACTGTTCTCCATAGTGACTGTATCAATTTACATTCCCACCAATAGCGGAAGAGGGTTCCTTTTGTCCACACCCTCCCCAGAATTTGTTGTTTGTAGATTATCTGATGATGCCGATTCTAACAGGTGTGAGGTCTTACCTCATTGTAGTTTTGATTTGCATTTCTCTAATTATTAGTGATGTTGAGCAGCTTTTCATGTGCGTCTTGGCCATCTCTGTGTCTTCTTTGAAGAAACGTCTCTTTAGATCTTCTGCCCATTTTTGTATTGGGTTGTTTGTTTTATTAATATTAAGCTGCATGAGCTGTTTATATATATTGGAGATTAAACCTTTCTCCATTGATTCGTTTGTGAACGTTTACGCCCATTCTGAGGGTTGCCTTTTTCCATTCCCGTTTTTTTTAACAAAGAAAGAAAGAAAGCAAAAGAAGCAGAACACTAATGTGCGTGAAATATGCCTCTTGAAACTGTCGTTTTGAAATATGGACGTCTTTTGAATTTTTTGGTCGATATATGACCCCAGGATTTGTTTTCAGGGCAGGTGTCATTTACAGGCCTGTAATGATTTGGAATATCCACTGACCATTAGCGCTGGCATTAAACCTGCAGTTGTGTGAAACGGCCACAAGGTGGCAGCAGTTCTCCCTTACCAAATCTGGTTACTAGGGCAGCAGAGCCTCAATGGAAGTCGTGTTCTAGATTGGAATGTAGAACGGAATGTGCCAGGAGAAAGCCCCTCAAGTTTGTCTCACTACTTCTTGTTCGTGTTTTTAATTTAATTTTTTATTTTTTATTACAGCAAGTTTGAGTACAACGTTTAGCATGTTGTAGGTGTGCAAGAGGTGGTTCTTTTACACATATACATATGTCTGTTCTTCCTGGGATCCTTTTCCTATGTACGTTATGACAGAATGTTGAGTAGTCTTCTCTTGGTACTCCGTAGGTCTTTGGTGATTATATACGTCTACTGTGTTTGTATCTGTCTGTTAACCCCAATATCGTAATGAATTCAATCCTCACACCTTTCCTTTGGTGAACCATAAGTTTGTTTAATGAATCTGTGATTGCCCTTCTCCGTGGAAATATCTGCCCTGGTATCAATTTATAGGTAACACCTATAAGTGATATGATATGATATGTGTCTTTCACTTTCTGACTTACTCCAAGTCACGTGATTACCTCGAGACTCATCTACGGTGCTGCAAATGGCATTGTGTCCTTTTTCTCCTTGGCGAATATTCTGTCTTAGCGAGGTCCATTTTCTGCAATGTGATTCCCTGAGGGCTGAGGATTAGCTGACCTGGGCAGCCTGACCCTGCCGGCAAGCCCTCCCCAGGTGTGCCTGGGTTGAGGTCAATATAAACAGCACTCCAGGCAGCAATAGCCCCTGCAGCTGTGCCTGACTCCATATCCTCTGCCCCGTCAGCAGTCTCGGGGCTGTGCTGGTGGGAGGGTGTGAGGGTCCACGGCTTTGTGGGTGGCCCGGTGTGAGTGGGGCTCTGCTGGACTTTCGGCAGGAGTTGCCAGGCTGCCACCTGTAAAGAAGAGGATGTGTCACCCATAACTTCCACTGGAATATCTCTCCGGGCTGAGGTGAGGAAGGAAAAAAAGGAGTGGGGGCCGGGACAGGAGGGGTATCTCAGGCAGGGCAATAGAAAGCTTCCAGAAGAGCGCCCGTGGCCAGTACCATCCTGGCTGACCTGCAGGCACCAAGTTGGCCTGCGTGCTGTCACTGGTGTGGCTCCACGGCCCTTCCTCTAGGCTTTCAAGCCCTTGTACATATTCAGGTGTTTCACCTGGGAAGGGTGGGAACAGTTCAGCAGCATCTGGCCTGGGGCTCAGCTCACGTTTACTCACAGAGGCCTCGGCACGGTCTCCCATCTTTGCAATGAGGATGCTCCTTGCGTGGGCGGGCGGGGCTGCTGGCTGTATGGGAGATGATTCCCCACCTCTGACCAACTTCAGAATTGTTTACCACTGGAGCAAGTTCCTTGGTAGTGTTTTCCTCTGTATAACTGTTAGGTTCAGTTTTTTTTTTCTTTTTTGGTTCAAGTTAGATTTTATTCCTCATTTATGTATTTATAGATATAAGCATGGAAATAATTCATTCGTATAAATACATCAGTGTGAATGGAATAACTTTTTTTCTGTTTTATTTTTACATTTTATTTTTTAAAATTTTGAAATTTAATTTTAGTTATTTTTTTATACAGTAGGTTATTATTAGTTATCTATTTTATGCATAGACATGTATACAGGTCAATCCTAATCTCCCAACTCATCCCACCACCACCACCCCATGGCTTCCCCCACTTTGTGTCCATACGTTTGTTCTCTACCTCTGTGTCTCTATTTCTGCCCTGCAAACCAGTTCATCTCTACCATTTTTCTAGGTTCCACATATAGGCATTAATATACAATATTTGTTTTTCTCTTTCTGACTTACTTCACTCTGTATGACAGTCTCTAGATCCATCAACTTCTCTACAAATGACCCAGTTTCATTCCTTTTTATGGCTGAGTAATATTCCATTTTATATATGTACCACATCTTTATCCATTCGTCTGTCTGTGGGCATTTAGGTTGCTTCCATTACCTGGCTATTGTAAATAGTGCTGCAATGAACATTGTGGTGAATGTGTCTCTGTGATTTATGGTTTTCTCTGGGTATATGCCCAGAAGTGGGATTGCTGGATCCTATGGTAATTCTCTTTTTAGTTTTTTAAAGGAACCTCCATACTGTTCTCCATAGTGACTGTATCAATTTACATTCCCACCAATAGCGGAAGAGGGTTCCTTTTGTCCACACCCTCCCCAGAATTTGTTGTTTGTAGATTATCTGATGATGCCGATTCTAACAGGTGTGAGGTCTTACCTCATTGTAGTTTTGATTTGCATTTCTCTAATAATTAGTGATGTTGAGCAGCTTTTCATGTGCGTCTTGGCCATCTCTGTGTCTTCTTTGAAGAAACGTCTCTTTAGATCTTCTGCCCATTTTTGTATTGGGTTGTTTGTTTTATTAATATTAAGCTGCATGAGCTGTTTATATATATTGGAGATTAAACCTTTGTCCATTGATTCGTTTGTGAACGTTTTCGCCCATTCTGAGGGTTGCCTTTTTCCATTCCCGTTTTTTTTAACAAAGAAAGAAAGAAAGCAAAAGAAGCAGAACACTAATGTGCGTGAAATATGCCTCTTGAAACTGTCGTTTTGAAATATGGACGTCTTTTGAATTTTTTGGTCGATATATGACCCCAGGATTTGTTTTCAGGGCAGGTGTCATTAACAGGCCTGTAATGATTTGGAATATCCACTGACCATTAGCGCTGGCATTAAACCTGCAGTTGTGTGAAACGGCCACAAGGTGATAGCAGTTCTCCCTTACCAAATCTGGTTACTAGGGCAGCAGAGCCTCAATGGAAGTCCTGTTCTAGATTGGAATGTAGAACGGAATGTGCCAGGAGAAAGCCCCTCAAGTTTGTCTCACTACTTCTTGTTCGTGTTTTTAATTTAATTTTTTATTTTTTATTACAGCAAGTTTGAGTACAACGTTTAGCTTGTTGTAGGTGTGCAAGGGGTGGTTCTTTTACACATATACATATGTCTGTTCTTCCTGGGATCCTTTTCCCATGTACGTTATGACAGAATGTTGAGTAGTCTTCTCTTGGTACTCCGTAGGTCTTTGGTGATTATATACGTCTACTGTGTTTGTATATGTCTGTTAACCCCAATATCATAATGAATTCAATCCTCACACCTTTCCTTTGGTGAACCATAAGTTTGTTTAATGAATCTGTGATTGCCCTTCTCCGTGGAAATATCTGCCCTGGTATCAATTTATAGGTAACACCTATAAGTGATATGATATGATATGTGTCTTTCACTTTCTGACTTACTCCAAGTCACGTGATTACCTCGAGACTCATCTACGGTGCTGCAAATGGCATTGTGTCCTTTTTCTCCTTGGCGAATATTCTGTCTTAGCGAGGTCCATATTCTGCAATGTGATTCCCTGAGGGCTGTGGATTAGCTGACCTGGGCAGCCTGACCCTGCCGGCAAGCCCTCCCCACGTGTGCCAGGGTTGAGGTCAATATAAACAGCACTCCAGGCAGCAATAGCCCCTGCAGCTGTGCCTGACTCCATATCCTCTGCCCCGTCAGCCGTCTCGGGGCTGTGCTGGTGGGAGGGTGTGAGGGTCCACGGCTTTGTGGGTGGCCCGGTGTGAGTGGGGCTCTGCTGGACTTTCGGCAGGAGTTGCCAGGCTGCCACCTGTAAAGAAGAGGATGTGTCACCCATAACTTCCACTGGAATATCTCTCCGGGCTGAGGTGAGGAAGGAAAAAAACGAGTGGGGGCCGGGACAGGAGTGGTATCTCAGGCAGGGCAATAGAAAGCTTCCAGAAGAGCGCCCGTGGCCAGTACCATCCTGGCTGACCTGCAGGCACCAAGTTGGCCTGCGTGCTGTCACTGGTGTGGCTCCACGGCCCTTCCTCTAGGCTTTCAAGCCCTTGTACATATTCAGGTGTTTCACCTGGGAAGGGTGGGAACAGTTCAGCAGCATCTGGCCTGGGGCTCAGCTCACGTTTACTCACAGAGGCCTCGGCACGGTCTCCCAGCTTTGCAATGAGGATGCTCCTTGCGTGGGCGGGCGGGGCTGCTGGCTGTATGGGAGATGATTCCCCACCTCTGACCAATTTCAGAATTGTTTACCACTGGAGCAAGTGCCTTGGTAGTGTTTTCCTCTGTATAACTGTTAGGTTCAGTTTTTTTTTTTCTTTTTTAGTTCAAGTTAGATTTTATTCCTCATTTATGTATTTATAGATATAAGCATGGAAATAATTCATTCGTATAAATACATCAGTGTGAATGGAAGAACTTTTTTTCTGTTTTATTTTTACATTTTATTTTTAAAAATTTTGAAATTTAATTTTACTTATTTTTTTATACAGTAGGTTATTATTAGTTATCTATTTTATGCATAGACATGTATACAGGTCAATCCTAATCTCCCAACTCATCCCACCACCACCACCCCATGGCTTCCCCTACTTTGTGTCCATACGTTTGTTCTCTACCTC